>NC_040016.1:3320313-3389741 GCF_000972845.2 Larimichthys crocea | reverse complement strand
AAATTGATATGTAAGCTACATGTATCCGCTGTCTGATGCCGGGCTTTAAGGCTCTTTCTCAAACAATCAGCCTGTATTCTCTGAGTGGTTTTGGCCGCCTCGCATTGCTCTCTGTATGCCTCTGGCCTTCTCTTCCCTCTCTCCGTGGGACTGTGGGTTTGATTGATAACTTCATTTGTTCCTGAAGGGAAGAGTGGGATGAGTACATGACTTATCCTTTCTGTGGTGAGATGTAGAAATGAGGGGGCGTTTTTCGAGAGAAAGATGGGGAATGACATGCGGGAAAGAGCCACAGGTCGGTTTCGAACCCTGGGCTTCCACAGCAAGGACTGAGCCTTCGCACATGGGGCGGCTGCTCTACCAGCTGAGCTAAACCCCGCCCCCTTATGCAGAAATATTTAAATACACATTGATACTGCATGCATGTTTTTTTTTATGTTTATTTAATTATCTAACCCCCTCCCAGCAAGCTAGCATGATATGTAATGCCATCTAAGGACAGAGTTGAAGAGGTTAAATACATCTTGGGATATGTCTTGTGCTTAATGTTGTCACAGCAGTGTGATTTACACTTGCATATATACAAATATATTCAAACATAAAATTGATATGTAAGCTACATGTATCCGCTGTCTGATGCTGGGCTTTAAGGCTCTTTCTCAAAACAATCAGCCTGTATTCTCTGAGTGGTTTTGGCCGCCTCAGCATTGCTCTCTGTATGCCTCTGGCCTTCTCTTCCCTCTCTCCGTGGGACTGTGGGTTTGATTGATAACTTCATTTGTTCCTGAAGGGAAGAGTGGGATGAGTACATGACTTATCCTTTCTGTGGTGAGATGTAGAAATGAGGGGGCGTTTTTCCTTTTCTTTCTTTCTTTCTTTCTTTTACTTTCTTCCTTCTTCCTGGACGCACCTCAGGCCCTCTTCACGCACGTCTTGTTTTTAACAGTGATAAATGATCTAATTTTTTGAAAAGCATTAGGTCGGTCATTAGGAAATTGAGGCGTGAGGGATTTTTTGCCGCAAGAGAGCTCATGCGTGTCAGCCAGGTGGTGCCTTTTTCCTGGTCATTTCTGCTGTTTTTTTCTGTACGAATGGGACTAATTGTGGCTCGCACAGCAGGGTGATTCGCAGCATATTTTGTGCGTGATGGTAAGCTTTTGTACCAGATTTGAATGATGTGGACTGCAGCAGTTCCGTTTCCATAGTAGCAGGAGAGAGAACATGAGTTGTTATGGCTTATTGCCTGTAACTGATTTAATCTACATAAATGTTGTGTTTCATTAAGGCCGGTGACTGGCATTGTGTAAGCATAATTTTCTTTGGCTGAGCAACACGCCTGAGCGTCTTTTTGTTTAGTTTTTCCCTGTGTCTTTGCCTCGTTTTATTTGTGTGCATGTGTTTTTTTTGTCTGTGCTTGTGAAATGCAAATGTTATGTGAATACCTGTGCGTTTCGTCAGCAGAAACAGCACAGGTCTTTGTTGTCAGGTGTGGACAGGAGCCTCGCCTCTTGGCCCCGTTTGTTCCCTCAAGATTTACAGCTGTGGGTCTGGCTATCCCACACTCCCGAGAACAGTGGGTGCACAGTGTGAGCGCCACAGAAGAAGTGATGACATTCTGCCCACATCACAGTCGCTGACATTGCCAGAAACCTCAACCTCGGACCGCATGGAGATAGATCACTCTTTCCTGTGTTCACTCTCTCCCTCACCGTTTCTCTTCCTGTATTTATTTGACATATGACTGGCAGGGAGGGATGTGGGGAAACCTCCCTTCAGAGTCGGCCATTTTGGGCTATGGTTAGTTTAGGATTTGGCATTCAGAGACCCATTACAAGGTCACAGTCAACTTGGGCTGATTTAAGTTATCCGCTGCTCACTGAATGTACATTAGTCCAGCTTTTACAGAAGAGAGCTTTTGGAAAGCGCTCTAGCAGATGTTTCCATAGACTGCTGCCCCCGTGGATTTAGACAAGGGAGAATGGACTGATTGACTGCTGAAGAGGGAATACTACACTAGTACTCTCTATAAACCTAAAGATCAGTCATTGTACAACTGAAGACCCCTAATTTGCATTCAAATTCAAGCAGCTTTTGCTATACACGCAGTGTACTTATATAATATCCAAGTCTTCAGGCTCAAGTATTGCCGTGTGGAACAGACATCAATCAATATTTTGCACAATCCTTTCAAAGTCTGATGGCTTGATATCTCACATAAATTACATGAGGAAGTTAGCAAGACTTTTTATAGCCTGTTATTGGAATGAGATGTCAGATTTACATTAATTCAGATGATTTATCTTCTGGATTAGTTTTTTCCACATTTAGCTTAAGAAACCAGTTCTGGAAATTAACTTGCTGAAGCTATATAAAATAGCTTCGTAGGGATTCACTTTTTTTTGCATCACATTTAGGGCTACAAATGGTAATTTCAACAGCCATTTATTTCTTGCTCATACAATTAGTCCATAAAATGTCAAAAAGCAGGAAAAAATGCAATGATTAAAAGAGATAAATCAAAGATAACCAGTTTGCCATCACACAAGACCGAGAAAAGCAGCAAATTCTCACATTTGTGTTTGAAAATTGGTTTAAAGATTGATTATGATTGATTATGAAAATATTTGGTGATTATTTTTCTGTGAATCGGTTAATCAATTAATTTTCACAGCTCTTTTTGATGCAAAAAAAATCCAGAAGGTGTTTTATGGTCAAAGATTACCAGAAATATACAGGAGATTGATTAATCATCAAAGGCTATTCTTGACCTTAGAAATAACTCAAGATCCAAGCTTTGATTAGAGCTTTCAACCAAATCGCATGGTCTTCATAAATGGATTTTTCTCAGTTGAGATGAATCTATTGACCGAGCTGTGGTATGGCTATGACTAAGAACTGAACTTTATGTGATAGAGCTGAAATCCCAAGAAAATGTAAGTAAGTGGACCTTTTCCAAGGTCGAGAATGAACTGAAATACTTTTCAGCCAACACAGACAGGAAGTCATAACATTCTGGATAAAATCATTACAACTACTGAGATCACATGTCAGCATTGATGACAGCTGAAAAGCTTCTAAGTGGACTTGAGTTGGGATTGTTATGACAAATGAGAAGGGTCATTTGTGGAAAATTGTGATCTGTATAAAAATCTGTACCGTTCCCTCTATATTTGGTCTTGCTGTGCATATTGTCATATCACCGCTAACTTTCGTGTCTTGGTTGTCAGAGCTTCCTGCAACTTGATCTGGACCTTCTGTATCTCTTGGGATTGCTGCAATCAAAGAAAATGTGATATGTAAGAATTTCTTCTATGTGGTCTGATACTTGTAGAAATCTTACTTGGTCCTGACTCTGCAAATTGCCATAAACCCTCTTACGCCTGAAGGCCTGTTTCATTTCCCACATGATGTCAGCGCAGAAAGCTGCCAGAACATTTACGGGTTAAGCGCATGTGGGGAAGGGGCTTAGGAAAAACGCTGACTGCTGTTTGCAGGCAGTGGGAGGGGTTAATGTTGTGGACTGTTTGCCCTCTCAGCAACCAGCTTGGTGGTCACCCCTGATTGCATTTGTCTGTTGAAAAACTCTGTCGTTCTCTCACTTCCTCTTGGTGTTTTACTCACACGCTGCTGACCATCTGTGAGCAGGACCGCTCGTCTACTCCTCACCACCTCAGCTCAAGGCAGTTATTTCTTTTCCCTCTCCTCTCTTGCACTCGCTCATCTGAGGGATATGAAAACAGATTTTTTCAATTAGGGGGAGCCGTTGAAAGTGTTTGCTTCAGGCTGCCGCACTGCTGCTGCTCTCTCTGCCCCCTCTGAGATCCTTCTGTTGTTTAGTGCCCCCCCCCCAACCCCACCAACTCCCGCCTCCCTACACCTCGACCCCATTCCCAGCACAGCCAGGGGGGAAGCGAGAAGCGGTGAGTAACTTTTAAACATTTTTATCCTTTTCATTCAGCTGCTGATTTGTTCGTGCCGGCTCATGAGGTGCTGATTGGTGGAGAAGAGTTGTCTTTGGCAGGGAGTCAAGACTTTTCCCCTGGGTGGTGTAAATTCTGCTTTTTGACACCCTCGTTCTTGATAGCTAATGCCCTCAGTGATTGGTTAGTTTTCTTAAGGACACTGTTGACTTACCTAGAGGATTATGGAATGTTTTAATTTTGGGAGGGTGTGCATACCGTGACATTTTGGCCAAATCACAGTGCATGTGTCAGTTTGGCTGTATCTGTGCTTTCACAAGTGTGAGTGTAATTTTAAGCAACTGCCCAGTGTGCAAATCTGTCTCTGATACTTACAGTGAATTACGACTGACTAGTGACAACTGAGTTAAAGCATCACTCGAATCCTGTCTTTCCGTTCCCTCGGGTGCTGCTGCTTTGTTGGGCTGCCAACGTTGTTGTAAGGAGTGGGTGGCATTATCTTTAGACTAGAGGAAAAAAAGATGGAAGTGACAAAATGTGTGTCAGGGGAGAGAGATGGGGAAGAGAAATGGCTGAAGGTGTAGTGGTGGATTGAGTTAGAGGAGTAGGGGAATAAAAAAGCAAGTGAATGACAGAAGGGAGAAGAGGAAAAGGCAGTTAAGAGGCAGTGCCTTGTCATCTCAGCTGTTGTGATTTAAGTTGGCTGACAGCACACAAATCTCCCAGCATCTCACAGCTGTGCAACATGCCTTCCCTTTTTTATTTTTAACTCGGACACTTATATTAGGCTGCCAGGTCCAGGCAGTGTCCAGACTATTGTCTAACAAACTCTGTATGTGTGGTTCCATGTGTTTGGGTCTGCATGTGCCAGAGGAGTGTGTGTCTTTGTGTGAATATATCAGCGCATGCCTATATATGTCAGTGCCACGAGTTTCGCTGCCAGACCGATAGAGCGCTCCTTTCTCTAAAGCCTCCGGCGTGTGTTCAGCCTCAAATCATGTCAGATGTGACAAGTTTAAGGACAGTTTACATGTGCGAGATCCAGCGCTGGCTCAACAGTATTTATTGACCGTGTGAGTGTGTCCGTAAATTGCCAGAGTGCATTCCACACAGACATGCTGCCACCTCTGATGCTCTGATGGCACCCTTGTGTGAGAGGCTGGTAAAAGACTAACAGAGGAAGGGCAAAAAAAAAAAAAAAAAAGATTTAGAGCTCAGCGAGTCCTGCAGCTTTCCTGCTTCTTTCTGAGCCCTGTGCAGCTCGCAGTCTTTGCACCTGGCTGCATGCACCCACCCATAATGATTACACCTACAAAAACTGGCCTCTGCGTTGACTGATTTAAATGTGTTGCTAGGGAACATATTGTGTATTTGTGTGTGTGTGTGTGCAGGAAAATCATATCATCAGTGGAATTTAGATATAATGGATTTGTTAAAAGTTGTGGAAAAACCTGGCCTCTCATCCCATTACCCACTTCCTTCCAGACCTCAAGACAAACATCCCTGACTTCAAAGTTTCTCCGGAGTAAAGAAAGACTTAAAATGTGCTGAGCCCGCTAAAGCGGAAGGAGGATGAACGTTTGGAGAAAAGGAAGGAGGGAGGGAGGGGGATGGAAAGCGAAGGGGTGAATGAATTAGGATCTGCAAGTGGATCTTTAGTTGCCCCTCGGGCAGTGTGGCAATTGATTTGGTAAGCGAGTGGTCCAGTCCTCCAGTCTTTCCTCCTGCTGCCAGACCAACCGCCTGCATTTGTGTGCTGTCAACCAATCGATGTCAAGGAGTTGGCTCACAGCGGTGTATCAACTTAGAGCTGCATTGATCACTTCTATTGATTTGAATCCTAATTACATTTCATCGTCTGAATCTCTAAAAAGGGCTGCAATTGTCATTCACTTTCTGTTCCAAATTTACCATCGCACCATTATTTCTGTCTTGTTATGCCGTCATTTGTTTAACCATGCCTCCTCTCTTTTGATCAGTATCAAATGTATTAAATGACATGAGTCCAATATCTGTTATTGTGAAGATTCAACTTTATAACGCTTCACATTTTAGCTGTGAATTTTCACCTCCCACAATATTCTTCACATATTCAGAACGAGACGTCATCTCCTGGCAGTGTAGTGTCGCTCCAGCCTGGATGCAAGGACCATTTTAAATAAGAAATTTATACTCAGTTCTCTGAGTCTGTACTTGGGCAGGACTAACATGGTCACAGTGACAATGCTAAACCGCTGATGTTCAGCTATTTCAGCATCTTAGTTTAGCTAGATAGTATGTTGACATTTGTTAATTAGCATTCAACACAAAGAAAAGCTGAGGCTTAGTTTTGCATTTAGTGATAATAAAATGGATACATTTAAAATTTGACGTGATGATGGCTCTTGATGAAAAGTAAACACCAAAGCTACAATTCATCCTGAGGGAGACATGAATGTCTGTACCAAAGTTCATTCTAATCCATCCAATAATTGTTGAAACATTTTACTCAAAACAGCAAATGTGAACCCTATTTTGGCTCTAGAAGAAAAGAGATCACTGCAGTCACTGGGTGCATCATCCAAAAAGTTAACAATGAAGGTCTGTAGAAGATTTTCTGCCAATACAATAGAGCAGATGTTGAGATATTTATAGTTGATTCTTTTGTCCTGATGGTGGTGCTTGAGATAAAAGTCTGGAAATCACTCAACTCTGCAGGATTCATTATGCTGGGACAGCAAATCCATTTAATAGTTGTTGAGATATGAACGACTAATCAACATTGCTGTCTCTAGAGCCAGGGTGGCAGCAAGTTTAATAAGTAGATTTTAAGTGTCAAGTTTCCGTCCCTCAAATGTTTGGTCTATCACAGACAGCAAACAAGATTTTATTTATCATACAGATATTCGATAGACGACTTTTGAGTGAAATGACAAAAAACAATTCTCCTCTTCTAGTTTGTTTCTTTTTTCGCATCATTCCTTCCTTTTTTGTTACATCCTTCTTTACTGTTTTTTGGATCATTGGACAGCACGGAATCTGTACTCC
Organism: Larimichthys crocea; assembly: GCF_000972845.2. Taxonomy (NCBI): domain Eukaryota; kingdom Metazoa; phylum Chordata; class Actinopteri; family Sciaenidae; genus Larimichthys; species Larimichthys crocea. Next base: position 3,382,794 of record NC_040016.1, on the reverse strand, counting down.
ATCTCCACCCAGTGCCAGACAACATCAGTCTTGGGATATTTAGCCAGAAGTAAGCTCTCAAGCTTTCTGTCTGAAAGATCAGACAGGATGAAACTTGAATGAAATAACAGAGAAACTAGGTAATTGGGTTGTGTCACACTTATGATCGACTCCATGGGAGTGCTCAAACTGAAACAAAAGCTCTTTCAGCCCCACTGAAGTCACCGAATGACATCTGAAGGTTATTAAAAAAAAAAAAAAAAACATATCAGCACTGGCCTAATTTGAATTAAAAAACAGATTGCAATTAGAGTCTTTTGTGCTGTCAGACTTTTGTTTTTTTTTGTACTGGCCTGATCTCAGATGTGTCAGAATACACACACATAGACAGACAGAGCCCTGGAGACCAACGGAGGCGAAAAGTGCAGCCAGAAAAAGCAGGCTGCCAGTCAACTCTGCCAAGCTTGGCCACTGATAAGGTCGGCCACGGGGAGATGTCTGCACTCAGGACCTGTCCGTCAAACTTAAGAGCCTGCTTCCCCCACCTCTTCACAAGAGAGTGATGGAAGTGATTAGGGGGGAGGAGTGTGAGAGAGGAAGATGGAGAGGCAGTCAGACAGATATAGAATGTCTTGGGAATAAGAGGATTGAGGCAGATGAGATGGAAGAGGGTCAGAAAGAGAAAAATGGACCAGGATGGAATCCATGAAACCATAAAAGATTGGTAAAATGAGAGGGAGAGAGGGTGCTTACAAAGAATGTGACCCTATCTTGTTGCGCGGCAGCCAAACCACTCATCTTGAACAACACTCCTTACTGTAGCAACGTGTCAAAATGATGTCAGTTAAGCTAGCCAGAACAGTTCTCCATTTCCTTCCATTTCAACCACAACTTCACCCGCTGTTCTCATTTTCTAGCTGTTTACTGCCTAAAACCTTGATTAGGTTACAGAGATTAAGTCAATTACCATAAAAATCCCATGGATATCAAGCCATTGTCATGCTGAGACCCGGAGGCAACAATAGCGCTTTGTTAAGGATTCACAGTGGAAGACATTTTTTTGTAAACACAACCCGGAATCAAAATGTTTTTTTGTTTTTTTGTTGAAAAGGCCTTATAGCAGCAGTTTTTGAGACCGGATGCATCTTCGCAAGGTGACTGGGTGAGGAGTCGGACCCCCGGTATCCTCCAGTTGAACTTTTTCTGTCTGAACTTTTCTGCTGACAAGGGAGGAAATGAGTTTTCGCCTATGCCGTATTTTCAACAGTGGATGGTCGCGTCACTCTGAGTCATTTATGTCCTGAAACGCATAAACAAAAAGAGAAATATGTTCAGATCCGCTCTCTCTTTTCTCCCATTCCTTTTCTCTCCCACGTAGAGTCATCAGTGATCAAAGAGGCCCCAGATGTTGTTCTTCACCTATCTCCTTTCACCATCTCTTGACATTATTGTGAAAGTGGCCCCGAGTAGCGCTCATTTAGCTGAGGGCTTATTACACATGAAAAGATGGATTGGAGTTTGATGGGATGCGGTGTGGCCTTACATCTCCTGTGAGGGTTAATAAGGAAACGAGGGACACAGCTGAGCCATGGCGTTAGTAACGTGCTAATTTTATTTTGGTTCCACACCTCCCTTGTTTTTCCGTCATGTTTGGTCAAGAACACAGAGACCCCTAAAAGCCTGATACAGCACCTCTGTCTGTGGAAAAAGTTTCATGGTGGAAAAATTTGGCTGTGGAAATTCTTTGTTTTTGATCCATCTGCTGTATGCACCACACAAAACAGAGCTATTTTTGGTTTCACAGCTAGCAGAGGAAGTGCCAGCTCTCACACAGTTCATTAAAGTCCTGATGGAGGATAATTATGAACTGAATTACAGCAAGAGAAATTCTTTTTCATGTTCTTAGCTAAGCTGATAACATTTCCTCCGTGTTTACACATTTTTTTGGTAAATTTCAGGTTCTTATCTGGAATACCTGGTTATGCATGGTCATTATTTAGGCTGTGTGAGGGCAGCTTCTCCGCACTGACCTCAGCCAGTGAGTTTAGGGTTGTGTGTTTCAGTGTCATATGTCTTCTGCTCGAAGTCACCCTGAACTAGTCCCAGAGGTATGACTGCTATGTGGGATAAGCACAGAGAGTGGAAAAGGCTGGAGTGGAGTGCCTTGTAGACTATATAACTGTCAGCGTGATCAGTGTCATAGATGGCAAGAACAAGATAGGCAGAGGCACATCAGTTAATCGTCCTGTCTTTAGATTCTGACATTAAGATATTTTGTGCTACACATACAATAATCAAACAATTAAATTGATCTCCGTCTCATAAAAAAATGTCCATATGACTAAACGTCAACTGAAAGATGAAATCCAAGCAGTGTACATGACAGTGGCACTATTTATTTCTATTTTTTTCATAATGTGGGCATGCAAGCTGGTATTACTGGTTAGCTGCTGTGTTGCCTGGGATTTTTTCCTCTGTCTCTATGGCGACGTGCAGAGAAATCAGACTTGTCTCTGCTCTCCTTTTATCCTTGTTTATAATGCCAAGTTGCCATAAATACAGGACTTCAGGGAGCACTTATGGTAATACACCCAGTTTGTGGGGCAACAAAAGCTTTAATTAGGCTGAATGCCAACCATATGGGACAGCAGGTAGGCTCCCAACTGGTGTGGTCCAAACCCACACATACACAAATTCAGAAGGTTAGGAAAAATACTGTAAAGGGCCAGTAACCAGATTCTGTGCTGTAGGCTCCTCTTTGTGCTTTTTGTGCCATGAAAAAGATTGAAGCCTCCCCGGGTGTTGATAATATATGAAGGAAAACAACTACTTCTAAGGAATAGTATATAGTATTTTTGGGAAAAACACTAATTTTCTTTTTCTTTCCCAGAGTTAGATAGAGCTGCAGCCAAGAGCCGATTCAGTCAGCTTAGCATGAAGCCTGGAAGCATAGGGAAACACTTCGCATAACTCTGTCCAAAGTTCACTAATCCGCCTACTAACACGTCTAAAGCTCACCAATTAACACTTTGTGTTTAGTTTGCTTGATCCGTACACAAACAAGAACATAAAAACTGCAATTTGTGGTTTCAGAGGAAGTGGTGTAACTATTTCTTGATAAACAACAGTTTATTCATTTGCCCAGTACTTCTGTGCAGAATCTTTTTCTGTGAGTGTGTCTCTGGGACGTTGGTGCGCTCGCCAAGAAATACTTACAGCTCTTCCTGTAAAACCACAGATTGTCATTTTAGCCAAATAAAGCAGGCTGTAGCTCAAAAGAAAGAATGATGATGCGGACACAGACTGGATAATCCAACTGTGAAGCTGATGCTGCTCAATGATCATTCTTTGCCAATGGACGTGTTTGTTCACTGCTGCTCAGATACAAGTGAAGTTAGGGTGCACACATTTTCATCTTTGTGGTTTCTGTGGTTACCATGGTTACATTGCAAGTCACTGTGCCAAGTACAAAAAAGTTCAAATAGCAAAAAAATAGCCTTGCATGGAAATCACTTTGTGTCTGAAAGTGCATACAAAGTTGAGTGGTAGAGGCATTTTTGAACTGTGGACAGAGGCCAGCTAACTGTTTCAACTTACTTTCAGTCTTTATGCTGAGCTAGGCTAATTACCTCCTGGTTGTGCAGGTATGAGAGTGGTCAACTATCTTCTTTAATCCTCAGGGCATATTTCTCAACATATTAAAGTATTCATTTAACACACATACATGCAAATATGTATCAGTTCTCCAAGTACCCCTATACCAAAGCTTAGTGAGAGCAGATGAGAGGGCAGCGGGTGCCACAACTTCACTAATTCAACAAAATGGGATTCAGATCAGTTATAGGAGGAAGATCAGGTCAAGTAACAGGAATGACAAATGAGTTGAGCTTGTGGGAAGGAAGAGCGAAAAGGGAGTGAGTGAGTTAATGAAAGCCTGGGAGGACGGGTCAAGATAGAGAGACACAGAGGATTAGAGAGAGTTAATTAAAAAAAGAGAAGAGGGTATAGAATGAAGCTTAGAAAATGTAAGTAAGGTGAGAGAGAGGAAACACTGGAGCGAAGCATGCAAGCAGCAGAGCGAGAAGGAAGCATCTGACCAGAGGAAAGAAGAGTAACAAGCACAGGGGTGCACCGAGGGAGGGAGATGAGGTGAAAGAGGTAGAGGAGATGCTGAGCGAGGGACCTGTGCAGCTGTAAGTAGAGAGGAGCGGGGGGACGAGGTTAGAGGGAGGTAGAGGGAGAAGGAGGGGGACTGAGAGCGGTGCCAAGCTGTCCCAGGGGTGATGAATGAGGCCATAATGAAGTATCTGTGCTCCTCTGCCTCTGCCTCTGGCTGGAGAATAACCGCAGCCTTGGCACTGCCGCGAGACCCACTCAATCATGCCAAGGAGAACGCACACACACACATACATATACAAAGACACACAGTGAAGTTTAGATGATCCACACGCACAAAGGAGCTTGTGACATGCTCCTGGACTACAAAGCACACACACACACACACACATATTTACACACAGGAACTTATGACAGATGATCTGTCTCTTCTTACCACCCACTCACTATCCCCATCACACACATGCGCACACACACACACACATTTTTACCTTCACCCTGTTTTTGTCTCTCCACCCAGACCAGGGGTGGCAGGAGTGTGGGTTTTGTAAAACAACCTATTGTTCAGTATGACAGGCTGGTAATGCACAAGACACTGTGGTTCACACAGTGAGTGATGGAAGTCGAGACAAATGCTAAATTCCTCCTCTGCACTGAACAAATTGTGCTGTCTTGCGGTTTCCGCCGCTGTCACCAGTACACCCAAACGTCAGCCCTGTCAGTTTATCTCTGACGCACAAACAGAACACCTTGTGTCTAAAGAAGACAATGGATAACAGTCCATGTGTCTCCCCTCCCCCCGTGAATATGTCCATACGTGTATCTACATGCTCGTTGTGTTCAACTCCAAAAAGATCAGCGAAGACTCTCCATGAATATTTTCTGGCCTGCACTTTGTGTGTGTGTTTCAGCAACAACTATCTGCGTGTCGGTTAAGGTACACAAAGTGTAGATTTCTTTTACACCAGTGTCTCTGCGTGTGGTTGCCTGTCTTCTTGATTGTGCAACGCCTGCATCTAGATCTAGACAGTTAAAACCTCTCATTCACCCGTTTAATGTTCAGTTTATGACGCACACCTTTCTGGAGAAAACTAAACCGTTGATGCAATGCAGTGTTCTTCATCTGTGATCTTCAGAAAATGGCTGGTAATATAATCTTTTGTGGTAGATATATAAACTGATATGTACATACGTATGTGTGTGTAAATTGTTAATAGATTCAGTTGAGATTTTGTGCCAGGCTGTAAGTTCTGTGAGTTAGTAGCTGCAGTAAAAAGTGGATGTCTGCTCCTCTCCATTGATAGTATTGCAGGGCGGGAGGGCTTTGAATTAGGAGGAAACAGCACTGGATGTACAGTATAGCCTGAACTTTGCTGACAGGCTGTTTTGCACTGATCCCTCCCAAAAGACTGGAGCTGGGAGAATGAGAAGGAGAAGTGTGGTGGAAAGTAGGACAGGGACGATGGGTCTCTCTCTTATTCTCTTCTCTTTGTATGACTATCCACAGTGAGTCTATGTTTAGAAGTGTGTCTATACTATGCCATCACGTTAAAGACACATGTACATGTCAAAATGCTGCATGTAATTCACTGCCTGTAATCTAAATCTAATCTTCTAATTAAAGACCTCAGTAGTGTTGAATACATGACATTAATGGTCAGGCATGTTTGATGTGTCCTATTAGAATGACACCCCTCCTAATGTTTCCAATATGTCACACATAAATAGTTATCCAGTGAGGCTGGTGCCAGGTTTCAGAGCACACCACTCCCAGATACCTCATCTACCCCTCTGCCTACATTCAGGAACCATATCAGTGGTGTTTTAATGCAGGTCTGGGTTATTATGAGCCTAGTCTGATGAACTAAAATAAAAATGTATATATTCATATTGAGATATCACGGCTTTGTATTCTGATATCTAAATTAATAGCATGCTGGATGTTATCGTAGTGTATAGTGGGATACTGTTGCATCTCTTAAATGACAGAATATAGCTAGGGTGCACATTCATATTCAGATGATAGAAAAAAGAAATCTGATTATTTGCTTCTTTTTGCAGGAAATGATTTCTTAAATATCATGTAGACTACAAACTGTTTTCTTTATCACAGTACAGGATTAAGAGAACACAGTTTTTATATATGTGAAACTCAGTCCCTAGATTGTGTCTCAGTTGTTTCAGCAAATGCCTGAAAACAACATATGCTTGCATTGAAGACCTCTAGCAGCCTTAGGATAGACTGATGTCCACTGTGATTTCGACTGACTGTTTCCTTGGACAATGTTATTTTAACCAAGACCACAAAACTTCTCCATCCATAACCAAGTCATTATTTTAACCTGAACTGAGATCTGAGTTTATAAAATCCTGACACAGCCAGTCACCCATATTTACAGTAAACATGTTACCCAGCAATAGTCAACAGTTATTTACACATTCAGTGGATATAGAGCAAAATTGGCATTCATTTGGGACCTTGTTTCTAGTCTTACCATAAATGCAATACCAACATGTACTCCCTTTAAGCTCTGTTTTGTTCTCCACCAACTGAAAATCTGGCTGCTAGTTAGTTAACTTGTGGCTAGCTTTGTCTGCTATCTGGTGCTGGGCACGCCTGGCTTATCATGTTCAGGTGTGTGTGTGTGTGTGTGTGTGTGTGTGTGTGTGTGTGTGTGTGTGTGTGTGCTCTTTGGCACAGCTTCATACAGGCAGACAGCCTGTAGATTGGTCCGTTTCGATACAAGTCATCTTTCCAGCAAGCCAGCCTACGTACTGCTCTCTGTAACTTGTTTCTCCTCCACTGCTGCAAGCTGTTCTTTTTCCTGCCACATATCATCATCTTCAGGATTTTCTTACTTCTTTCTTTTTTTGCTGTCTTGCCATCTTTGTTTCTGTCTCTCTGTAATTTGGCCACTAATGGTTTAGAGATTAATTCCCAGCAGTCTGCGCTCCATGTCTCCTCCCGCTGTGTTTTGCCAGATCTATACAGAAAGGAATGCCACAAAGCAAACACACACATAAACATAGCATGTGCTGTTGTCACAGTGAATTGTTGAGGTTTTGGTCGTGTCTCTTTTGCAAGTAAAGTTTGCATGTTGGGTTGTGTTTGATTTGCGAAGCAGGAGGGAGCGAGAGATAAACATCAACAGTGATCAAATACAAAGGAATGTGGAGCAGAAGAATGGGGCGAAGAGAGGGAACTATCAAGTTAAGTGGAAGGAGGAGAGGCCGACAGAGAGAGATGCTTGTGGGTGCAGCTGTAGAAAGGTGTGTGTGTGTGTGTGTGTGTTTTAATAGTAATATTGCCTCTGTAACCTCCTGTAAGATTACAGAGTTATGACTCAAAATTGCGATTTAATAATTTCATGCAGCACTAATTTACAACTCCATATAGAAACTAAGAGACTGGGTTAACCACATTTCATATTGTTCTCTCATTACCGAATTTAGCCACCGGTATAGTGTTATTAGTTTAACGTGACACACGAATGCAACACTATCGCTTCCTTTCCATTTCCTTATTCAGTTTCTGTCGCTTATTAAGAATTCCCTGTCTGGCTCCCAAATGGCAAAATCTGTGAAATCAGTCTGGAAGCCTGTTTAATAATGAGTGAATAGTGCTGCCACTGTTGTTTTGGAGGACAGACTTTTCCTGTGTGTGTGTGTGTGTGTGTGTGTGTGTGTGTGTGTGTGTGTGTGGGACCCCAGCGGAGCGTGTAACATTAATGAGAGGGCCGGAGACAGGCCTTATCACCAGCCTTCCAGTCCTGGCCAGACCTTAATTAGCTCATAAATGCTTAGCACAGACCTTGCTGCGATACTGCAGGGCCAGGCAAAGTTACACACACACACACACACAAACAATGGACATGTGAATGCTGATACAAAAAGATGCACAAAGACCACTGCACTGAAATATTGCCAGTTTGTAGAGATTAATATTTGAATAATCTTTACACCAAATGGATGTGTGTGTTTATAAATGAATGACTAAACCGATTATTGAATGTCTATGCACATAAGCAGTGTGCGTGCTCGTGTGTGTGTGTTTGTAAAGGGACTATATATGAATTAGCTCCTGTAGCCCTCAGCGTTGCATTATGAGCCCCATTATTTTGTCTCAGACGGCAAATTTCCTTTTTTCTTTGGAAAAACTGAGATTTTCAGACCACCCCTGAATATTCCCACAGTCTCTAACAAAACCCACACTGCAGATAAGACAGCTCCAGTCCCTGCTCTCTTATCTGCGTACGCCCACTGCTGTGCCACAAAACTGTTTGATTTCTATATTTTAGTTGTACTTTTGTTACTCTCTCTCTCTCTCTCTCTCTCTCTCTCTCTCTCTCTCTCTCTCTCTCTCTCTCTCTCTCTCTCTCTCTCTCTCAAGACACACACACACACACACACACACACACACACACATATGCTGGTGACATTTAGGTGTAAAAGTGGTCACTGCCTTTAACCCCCAGCCCCCAATCTGAAGACAAATAGGGCCCCACTGTTTGCCTCAGGTCAATGTTAGTCAATGGAGAAAGTTGGTTTTCCCCTCCTTCTCTGCCTATCCATCCATCCATCCATCCATCCATCCTGGTCGTGGCCATGAAACATGCTCACACTGCCAGAAACTCGACGGTGTCTGTCTGCCTTTGGATCGTAAAACAGCACATAAAGTTAGAGGGGTTTTGGGGGGATGGGTAGGCCCTTTGAAGTTGGACAATGACCTCCAACTTGTTGCTTTTTTGACACCCCCCTTTCCTCTATATTAATACACACACTTCCACTGCATCCCACTGCTACCAGACACCCCAGAAACAGACACTTTTTGGATCCACTTTGTGTGTTTGACTGGCTTAAAAAAAAAAGATGGATGCATGTGGGGGGGTTTGAGGAATAGTCCTTGTGTGTTTTACTTATTTTTATTTTGCAGCCTGTTGCTGCGGGCGATAGGGGCATCATGGAGATATGTGTTTGAGGTTTCATTTTTTTAGGTCATTAAAATGATCCCTCATGGCCTTGGCTCTGATGTAATCGGAGCATACCGCACCCCCCACACAGCGCCGCATGTGGCTGAAGACTCCCATCTACGAGCAAACAGAGATAATAGGGAACAGATTCAGGCCATTAATTAATCTGTATAATACAGTTAGATGCTCGGCTATGTGGCACACCACGTTGTTCTCCTTCCCCCCCCTCCTCCAAACAAAAACACAAAAACATAATCATGTATCGTCAGAGTTCCCCTGTTTCTTGTTGAATCTGTCAGTTATCTTTCCCTAAGTTACTGGATGAATAAAGCAGTGGGCTGCGTGTCTCCAGCAGAGAAAATCAATGTTGTAAAGAAACAAATATGGTTAAACCCCCTGCAAGACTCCCATAGAACACAGCTTTCACGTTTTGCTATGAGTCGATATATTGGAAATACACTTGTCGCTTCTCTCATTCGAGCCGGTGGAGTGTTTTGTGACAGAAAAGCTTCCTCCATTTAGCCAGCGATTGTGTTCTCCATCTCCGTCTCTACTTTTCCGACTGTTTATCTATGTGTATGTGTATGTGTTGCAGGCGGGTGTTCTTGGCTAATGAAAGACACTGAGGTGGATCTCCGCTTCTCAGTTCTGTCCTTTATTTATCTCCACTTCGCTTTCTCTCTCTCTCTTTCCTTGCAATTATCACAAAGTCTCAATCACAATCACGCTAAGGCCATTTCTCTCACGTGCACCTGCAGGCACAAACATGCTCCCCGTTGGCATACATCTCCTCTCCAACCACCTTATGTAACGCAAATCTGTCACGTCCACACTAGACAAAGATGCAACCACCTGGAGCTTTTTGTAGATCAGACAAAAATCACACTTCAAAGTCAAAAACAAGAAGCAGAATCGACATTACTGCCAGCTGATATTGTGACAAACACATTCTTCACTGCTGCTTGTTGAAGCGTTGTCCTCCAGTGCCATCACCTTGCATCCTCCCTGCACACGCCATACTTTGCTTATATATCTTCTTATGCCAGATTTGATGTCTGCCTAGATATGACACATTAGCGACCACCTGCTTCCCAGCTTAATTGTTCACAATCTGTGCAATGACAGAGTCCAATTCTGGTTGCTGCATCTCTGACACTAAAAATATCCATTTATTTCCTGGCCTTTAGCCTGCTGTACTCTACAGCTTGTTTGTGTATTACAGTATGTATGTGCTGATCCAAGATGTGAGCCAAGTGTACTGCAGCACGGTTGCTACTGCTGACATGTGGGACCTGATGTGACTTGCTCAAACAAACAATACAATACACTCTTTTTCTTTTCATCTTTTAATTTTAATGAAACAATGGTGCATTCTTTCAGATTTTTGTTGCAATATCTCTGTCACCACCATATAAAAAAACTGAGGGCTGCTGCATTGCATCAGTAATAAAAAGTTTTGTGCACCTGGGCTCCTTTATTTTACTTTATGTCCTTGTGGTTTTAATCTCTAGATATTTTTTCATTTTTAAAAATACTGAAAACTCAACTTCTTGCTTTTCAATTCTGAGAAATGCTATATTAATAATAGCCTTAGCTGGGTTACATGCATACAGACACTAATACACTGCTCAACTGCTCTCAGCCAAAATGGCATTCACACCTGGGCGGCAGTGGAAGAATCAGTTCCAGTGTAGTTTAGCCGACTTCACTGGCATTCAACAAGACCGGAGCAGTGAGCCTTCTGTGTCCATTTCCATTACAAATAGGTTTGCAATAATATTAATTTTGAGACAAGGCTCAAAGTTTACACCTTGTTATGCTGCCTTTCTCTGTCCCTCTCTGTACAACCATCAATGCTTAGGAGGCAGCCCAAGTCATTTTGTCTGTCTCAGTTACAGTCGCAGGTCTGAAATGTACAACAGCGAAGAAAACGTGTGTTAACACACTTTTAATGTTTTAAATTAGTCTGATGGTGACAGAAACACAATGACAAATCCTGCCTTTGTCACTGTCATGATGTCATCTTCTGGCTTCTTACCGTAGCTATGCAGGACTCAATAATGTGTGAGCCACTTCTTCACGCAGACACAACCGCACACGCTTATTACATCAGCAATGATCAGAGCCTGCATCTGATTTAAGCTGCTGATTTATGAATGGCTCTTTATCATAATTTTCACATTTGTGTGTGTCACATGAAGCCATTGCTTACTGCTGACTTTCATTACAGCAGATGTGTGACATCAGGTGCTGGCATTTGTGTCGTGACAAATTGGTTTGAGGTGAAAGAGCTCAAGGACAGAACCTGCAATATGTCACCTTGATGTGTACGACACGGATTCAGTTTTTTAAGCTCTGGTTCTGCATCAATGCCCACGCCTTCTTATTCTCCTTTACCTCAATCCAGTCCACATGAATCCAAGTCAAAAAGATAAAATTGGCTATCTTTAATCTGGTATTTCAATGAATAGCTTATATTTGTTTAAGGCAGAGCACAACTGTTTCAAATTTACATCCAATTCCTATTTCTGTAGGATATATGGGATGGTTAGGGGTATACACACACACACTTAAAAGCACACACCCGTTCCCTGGTTGCATCGCTGACCTCTGAGGTTTGGCTGAACAGCAGACCATAGTGGAGCTTTAAGTGGGTGCAGGCAGACCAGATGTGGCTGTCTAACCCCACAGACCTAACGAGCTGCTTGGCCAGTAGCCTCACCACCACTCGGCTGCTTAGCATTCGGTCTTGAAAACCAGTGGACACGGTAGTGTGCCACCAGTAGGGTGCTGACTCTAAACAGAGGCTGACTGAGGTTTGCTCTGAGGTTTGGTCAGGGGCTGGGAGGGCCATCTTAAAGCTTCATGTTAACTAGGTTTATTAAAGCCATGTCCGTATTTCTTTGTTGGTTTGTGTGCTGCCTATTGGATTTAATGTGGCTTTGGGTCAGTGGTAGAACCTGGCAGTATTGGATTCATGTTGTTTGTGTTTATTAATAAGAGTATGAAATTGAAATAGTGTGTTTTGCAAGGAAATTATTACTTATTTTTCCAGCAGAGAGTGGTACAGCAATGAATTAGTGATATAACTTTAGGGAAAAATATCTCACTGAAGTCTTGGACTGACATCTTACTACTCCACTACTCTACACTTGTATCTATGAGAGCTCAATAATATCCAATTCCCACCACTTCATATATTCACCAACAAAAACTGAACATCAATTTTGTATGGTCTATGCAATTACTCATGCAACAGCGCAACTAAAGTAAAGGTTCAAAGATTCAAGGAGGTTTAACTGTAAGAGTGGAGTCAGTTTTACTGGAAAAGTAATATCGTATTATTGTAGAGTTTCTTATGTAAAAAGAATTTTAAGAAAGATGATTTCTTTCCCGGATTTGTTGAGACTCTTTCGGTTAAATATGACACTAGGATAAGAAGATGGTTAGAATATCTTAACATAACAACGAATCATAAGTCTTCGTCTGTACCTTTGGACAGAGGCAAGCTAGCTGTTTCCCCTTGCTTCCAGTCTCTGCATTAAGATGAGCTAACCATCTCCTAGCAGTCTTCACTATACATGCTATACATATACTATGTAATTGTGGTATTGAACTTCTCATCTAACTCTTGTGAATAAACATATTTCAATTTAAGTGTGAAACTATTCCATGGAGAGCACAACGCTTGTTATTAACCATCTTTCAGCACACTCAATGCTCCTTGTTCTCCTGTCAAAGGTCAGTGTAGTACCAAGTTAGCCAGGACTCCTCAAGTTGAGGATCAGAGTTCGCAGGCTGACACAGGATCTTAAATGTTTACCCAGCCTGCTGACCATGAGGGTGACGAATTTCACCCCTTGGCTCTAAAACAGTCATTTGCAGCTGAGAATTCTGGGAGTGTGAAACGGGCTGCATTGACTTTGTTGGACTGTTTGTTGCTTAGCAGTTTTGTAGTCTTTCAATTCTTTCCACTTCTTCGGACTCTCTCTGTTTTCTTTATCCAGCTTTTTCGTCTCCCCTTTGCTTACCATGCTGAAGTCACAACAGACCAAACCATGAACAACGGGGAAAAAACTCCCATCAACAGATTACAGACTCGAGCGTGGCTTCGTTTCCAGAAATATGTAATACATTGCACATGGGTACTAAATTTGTCCCAGATGCGAGGGGTTCATGTGTTGTTCAGGCTGTGCTGTCTGCACCCCAAGATCTGTGCTATGTCATCAAAAATTGTGCTCTCTCATATCCGTTTCCCAACAAGGAGGACATTTTTATAACATATTGTTTATGTCCAGACATCTATCTATTAATTTTCCAATTAAGATGCGGGGAAGCTTGGGATTATCCTCACTTAAACCTGCTGACTCATCCAGCATATTGATCTGATATTATTTGAGAAAATGAAAGCCTGTCCCAGAAAGAATCCGTTGAAATGCTCAGTTGATTCTTGATCTTTATGTTTAATCAATAGAGTTCATGATGCATGGTGAAGCAGTACTCTGATCTGTTGGTTAAGCTCTGTGGCCTGTGGAGGATCAGATGGACAAACAGGGTCACAGCAGCTAAATGCAAAAGAGTTCATGATCAATAAAGATCAGTGCCAGGTTTTCTCTAAATCTCTGTGATAAAGGGGCTTAGAGGCTGGAAGCCCACTATTGGTCATATTGACTAAGAACTCTGGTGGATTAAGGCCAGGTCATACCAGAAAGTTGTAGAGCGAAGTTGTACCCTACTGTGAGTAGGGAATATTCACAAGTTGGGAAACCTGAAACAGTCAAAAAATTAAAGACTGTAAAAACACAAGTAGTTAGCTAAACATCGCCTGTCAGCATATGCAGCTATAGGCTGACACTTATTTTAAACTAAACTGAGTGAAAATCAGCTTGTTGTATGCAAAAGCAGACGACAGTCGAAAAATATGCGATGACCGGACTTCTAAAGTGGGACAAAGATGACTCGTAAAACCAGTGCGGGAAACCAAAGTGCATCATCTTCATCATCATTCTTGCTGTCAGGATTCTCATTCACTGTCTATGTCAATTCACCACAGCCTCCCTCTGTGTGTGTCTCTCTCAAAAACAAACCAGCACAAACCAAAGGAAGCTTGTTGGTATCACTATTTTGTAGCATAGACTGCAAGCCAGACACAGATGCAGGGTACACGAAATAAATCAAACCAGGACACAACTGGGAGTTTATCATAGTTTGGCTCTTGAACACCACCTGGATAACGTCTGGTTTCAATTATATTTTAGGCTGTGAAGCAATGTGTCCAGTCTGATCATTGGATTGGCTAGCAGAGTGTGACGTTGTGTATTTTCAAAGGTTGAATCTTTCAAATTCTCCACTGCAGGTCTTTTTTTCCAGCATAATCTGCAGCCCCCACTGCCGCAGACTAAAGGCGCTACCCCCGCTCAAATCAATGGGAAAACGTGATTTTGCAGTAGCTTTCATCTTGTGACCAGTTTTAACCGATGGTCAGAGATGACTAATGGGACTACTGTTATTGTCTTGAAATTCTGCCCATGTATTGGCTGATACTATCACAGCAGCCCTGTGTCACAGTATGATGGATCAGACCAATAGGGAATCTGTCTAAACACTCTCCTCCTCATTATGCCACTGGAAAGTGTACGTACAATGGTAGGTGAACCAGCAGTTAAACAAATCCATAGGTCAAATCCAGAGAATGCATGAATGTATTGGCATGTAGCTTGGTGGCAGATGGATGGGCTTGGTGATACCATGTGCTCTCCCTCCCTGTCATGTTTTTTTTTTTTCTTCCTCATTGTTTCCCTCTCAAGCGTTGTCTCTCAAGCCCTCCTGCTTTTCACACTCCCTTTTATGTTTCCCTCTCTTGCTCAGCCTATCACCCATTGATGTTGCTTTTATGATCTGTTTTATGATCTCTCTCCCTTTATGTCTTTCTCTCTCTGCTAACCTCTCTGTATGCTGCAGGGAAGGAATAGCAGACTGAGTGTGATTCATTTTGACGCCAGCATCAGTCTTGTGGCTGGCACAGTCTTGGCATGTAGATACACACATGCTGACACACACACACACACACAGAGCAGCCTTCCCTGTCCAGAGTGTACTCTACTTGCTGCCCCAGATACCACAGGAGCCAGAAGAGACACTAAACATGAGCTGCAAAACTGTGATGTGATTTGACATGGAGGATATTGACTTTGCCTTTTTTTTACAGATTTGTATGTCACTCTCTGTTGTGCCATCCATAGCTGATGGGTTTGCATGAATTTTAAAGAAAACAGTAGCTTGTACAGACTATGATCGGTTGCATGGTCCAATGTGCGAGGGAATGTGTCGTACATGTGCTTTTTGGCACACACGCGCCCAGTGCGTGACTGCACTGAATCATATGTTTGCGCTGTTTCTCTGTATGTTTCTGTCTGGTTAAAATGAGTGTTTATGTGAAGACACAGAGACATGTGGAGGCCAGCAACAGGAGGCGAGAAGATTGATACACAGCGATTTGCTGTTCCATGCTTCAGGGAGCAGCCGCAAAGGTTTTTTTTTTTATCCATGAAATAGCTTCAAGTCAGTGATTTATAGGGTCTTTTGGATTGGTCATTTTTGAGCATGTGTGGATAGTCTTCAGGGAACTGATGCTGATGATCACTTATTTGTCATTGTTTTTAACTCAAACCAGGCTTTGGCTGCTGCTTTTATTCTCGTCTCCTGTGGTCTTCTACATGTTGGTGCCTTGCTCACGTTGGAATCTGACGAAGGAAAAAAAAAAAGATGTTATGTCATCTTTACTGTCAGTTTAATCATAAGAATGAATGGCGTGTTTATGGCCAGTGACGCCGTGCTGCTAATTCAGAACCACCCACACATAAATAGAGCTGAAAGAGCAGCAGCTTGTCTCTTAAAAAAAAAAAATACCACCAATGGGTACATGCAGAGTCTTTCAGTGAGTCCAACTTGCACTTAGATAACCCAGCTCTCTGTGTTGGTATGTTTGTGTATAGTATGTGTTCTTATTTCACGTGTATATGTGTGTCCTTGTTCTGGTGTCTGAATGCTTGGCAGCCTTTCATATTCCTAGTCGCTCTCGTCCAGTCGGTCTGCGCCTTTTTAAACAGTGGCTTCATTGATGCTCAGGTCGTCTTATCCTTTGCTCTTGCCTTGGACTGTTTTAATCAATCCCACACTAACCTCACTGTTCACCAGGTTGTGTGTGTGTGTGTGTGTGCATGCACTTTAGACTTTCATAAAATAAGCATACAGTTGCTTGCACTCTTGCTTAAATATGCTCACGTGCTACGTAGCAGAAGCATCTCCATGTTTTCTGTGTGAGCCTATCTGTGAGAACCAGGCTGTGATGTCATACGTGTGGGTCAGCAGAAGGACATGGTTGTGTCTGGAGCTCCACGGGGGGTGTAAGAGGTCTGTTTTCGGCCTCCTTGTTGCCTGAGTGGTGCAGCACAGAGACCTGTCTGTGGCCTGAAGGACCAGAGGAGTGCCAGGAGCCCGCGGGGTGAATAAATACGCTGTGAAAAGCGTGTTAAGAGAGGTGTGAAAGAAATCGGAGGGAGAAACACTGGGTTTTGTGTGAAACAGTTCCCTCCCCCTCACCTACGCAGTACACATGCTCTCTCTTTCTTCCACTCTCTCACACACACACACACACACTTACAGTTTTCCTTTCACACACACCTCACATGGAGGTTCACAGTTCAAATAAACAGCAGCTCAAGCAGTGGACCCGTTCTGGCATAAACAGCAGCAGGCCAGAGTGATTTAGTTACTCTCAGGGCACTGCTCTTTCTCACTGCTTCCTAATGGGCCATGCTTTACATGGGGGAATGAAGGGGAGCAGCAGTGAGTGGGGAATGAAGTGGGGTGAGGAAAAAGCTACAGATGGATAGAGACTTCGATTTGAAGAAGTTCACAGTAGATTTTAAAAGGCATGAGAAGTGATGGATTGATGTTCTGTCTTTGCTCGGAGATGTGTTCGCTCTAAAAGTTTGACCTCGGTTTGATCAGGATTGTTCAATGGGATTTTATTTGTGTGGATCGCTCAATGTGACTCATTCTCCTTCTCCGTAGTCTTGTCTATCTGCCTACAGTCTCAGCACCGATCAGTCAATAAAGGCCCGAGTTCACCGTCTCTGTCAGCCCGTGATGAAACACACTACGAGTCAGTCACGTCCTGGAAATGGCAATTTCTCCACCAATCCATAACCTCCACAGACCTTTGAGACCCTGTGGGGAGTGAGGCTGTGGTGGCCTTATCGACATGGACGTGGTGTGTTGTCTGTGTGTTTGTGAGCTCTGCTCATCATCCATCCCCCTTTGTTAGGGTAAACAGTGTAACAAGGTGACATGGGGGGGAAATTAAATAGCCTAAACCTGACAGAGAGGAATCACTTCAAGGTGACACAATGCTATTGGATCAAAACCAACCTTTGAAGAATTTCTGCAGGCTTTCAGGAGATGTTCTTTGTAGTTTTAGTCTATTAGCTTAAGTGAGTCTATTTTTTTTAGTTTAATCTCATTACTTTTTTTAGATTCTGTTCATTATTTAGACTATATGACCTCATCCAGAGGTATCTCTTTCTTTCTCGTACGAGTCATTTATTTCCTTCCTCTAATACTTTGCTGTATAAACACAATAAGACCTATTGAAACACTCATTTGAACTTGAAGGAGGGACAGCTGTTCTCCCCACCTTCCTAGTTCAACACAAGTATTGAAAGTATTGGTCTTTATGTCAATGTTTGTGACTCTCTCTGCTATGAGGCCACCGCGAGGACACAAAAGTTACAGCAAAGCTGCATTTTTTAATGAAATTCAAAGGCCTTTTTCAATCATCTTATTATTATACATGACTTGGTGCAACATGAACACATTTTCCCCCAAAGGTTTGTTTTTTTCACATGAGAGACTTTGTGTTTTTGTCCGTGCTCTTCTCACTGATTTGAAGTGGGCGGGGTGCAGTTGGGAAAATATGATGTCATGTATTTTCCTGCACCGGTCAGGATTTAGCAACATTTCAGTCTGTGCAAAATCAGATGAAGTGGTGTTATTTGCTTTAGTTGCCTGTCAATCAAATCTAATCAAACCTGGAAGCAGAAGCAGGTTAGCTGATTGTTTAAGTATTTGTGAGTAATACTTACTTTTTCAACCTTTAACTTTGATTGTTGATTACTGACTGAACATTGAATATTTAATGGTGTATAGAAATACTTCAGATTTCAGTTTTCGAGGCCTTTAAGTGTTTTTGAACCATCAGAACATTAAACAAAATGCACATGTTATATTTTCATATTTTCCAATGTCTGTACAGGCCCTGTATCCACACCCTCCCCGCCCCTTGATTTATTTAACAGACTCTGAGTGTCTGGGTGTACTGTATGTCTGTCTGTGGTCATAGATCAGTCTGTATGAGCACTAATGTGAAGAAAAATCTGCAAGTTTCAGTTGCTTATTAAATCCTGTTCACGGAAAAAACTAAAATGCTTTGAACAATGCCACAGTGCCAGTGCTGCTGCTCTTCCTCCGGCAAACACGTTGCCACTTGTAGTCACTTTGTAGTATAAATAGGGCAAATTGCACCTGAAGGTATATTCATAACTGACTACCATGACTCTGAGTATTTTCGTTGTCATAAATTATTTTACCCAAAGCCACACATAAACACAGACTGGGAAAAAACTGACGTCCAGTTAGCGTGTTGAAAGAATCTCTCTTTTTTCCATCTAGCTGAATTGTGTTGATAACAAATTGCAAACCAAACTCATGGTGTAGTTTTACATGATCAGTGCACGACGCTCTGTCCACAATGGTACATTTTCCTATTTTTTTCCAGAGTGAATCAAACAGCCTCAGGCCAAACTCTGTTTGATGGACTGATCCCGTATGTCGCTGCTCTACCCACAGGTCCTCTAAAGCTAAATATTTAAACGTGGCATAGCTCAGTGTTGGGGTTTATTTAACTAAAAGTTTGAGCTTAAACCATTACAGGAGAGCTCTGGAGAAAGTGCAGCTCAAAACACCCTTCTTGGAATGGAATAGTTTTTGCAAACACAGACTATGTCTGGATCGCAAGGGCAATTACTTTTTGCAATCTCCTCATTCCTCACCTTCTCTTTCATAACCTCTGTTTCCTTACACTTTATTTTCATCCCATGTCATCTTAAAATTCATAGTGGTTAGATTCTCTCCAAAACTCTGCTGAGTATCACGCCTGCCCCAAATACACATTCAACATGTGTTTGTTGCTCTTTCTCACCACAATTGGATTAGTTTGACCTGGGTTCTTTATAAAGAACAGTGCATAGAAACCCTCAAACTCCACATAAAGGCTTTTGTGTTGCCTCGGCTTTATGCAACTGTCTGAAAATAAGTGCTATGATCATATATCAAGACTGCGGCTGCCACCCCGCAATTGTGGTCCAGCTAATGAGTATGCTAATATTCATTATTAATGATGGAACATCTGGTCAGTCAGCATGTGATTGTGGCCACTGGCGAGGGCTGCAAGGTGATTCGTAACAGCGAGAACATCCAAAATAAAAGTCAGAAGAGGTTTAAGTTGATGGAGGAACATAGTGAATGAAACAAAAACCTACAGCGAGAGAGTCAGCAAATCAGTATTGACACCCACACCACTCATCTGGGTCATGATGACAAGGTGAGGAAGAGAAACATCAGTGGAGGCTGAATGAGCGAGTTGAGTCAGAGAAATGGCTGCAGGGTGCTGAATGTGGGAGGTTCGGAGGTGGGTGGTTCATTCATGGAGCCACACGATCATTCTGCATCAGAGCTCTGGCTTTTACGTGTTGCAGGAAGAGAAATGAGAGATTTGTGTGCATTACTTTACAACATTTTTTAAAGGAGATTACTTTTCAGAATAGATGGGAAGGTTGAGCACTCAGAACACTAGATCTCCTCTCCCAAATGTCTCTATATTTCTAAGGCTCAGACACAGGATTAATAATAATGTCAAAACTCATTTTTCACTCTCTCTTGTTTGCCATTTTTCAGATCCCACTGCGTCCACTACAGTATTTCTTTACTTCCTACAACTGTTACTCCCTCTTCCCTTTTTTCAATCCAGAGCATGACCTAGTTATGTCTTGAATTAGAATCCACATGTACAGTACAGCTGAGAAAAGCCCATTGACAAACCGCTGTTGTTGGGCACAGCACGCTGGAAATTGAGTTGCGTCGCCCAGGAGAGTGCTGTCTGCAGTGGAGATGGATGGTCTAATGGCTAGATGAAGGTAGAGGGCTTGGAGTGTGTTTTTCCTCTGTGCTGAAGAGCCCTTGTGTAAGTGGGCCAGGAGGGGCAAAAAATAGCTCCAGTCCCCTTGAGGAGTCACTCCACAAGGTCACCTCCTTGCCCTGGGCCTTTAAGCGTGAAACTAAGTGTCCGTACTCCCCCCCCTTCCCCTCTTTTTCTTTCTCACTGTCTCTCTCCTTTTTCCCCTCTATGGCTTAATGGCTTACCCAGCCCTCTCTATCAGCAAGGTCTCTGCAGCAAGAGTTGAGTTTGTGTGCTAACGAACCCCCAAGTTAATTAGAATTTCAGCCAAGCTGGCTATGCTCCTCATTTCCTTGCCATTTCCCTCCCTTTGGACAAATACAACTTCACCCCTCAACCCGTGCAGAATTAATCCAGTTAATGTTCAACACGGGATGAATAATGGCCACTTATCTACTGGGAACATGGGTACAGAGGGGCTCTTTGGGTGGAGGACCCATAATGCGCCCCCGCTCTTGTGTCACACTAATTTTGCTTTCTGGGCAGAGTAGTTGGGTCAAAGTATTGCGAGTTCATGTTAAACGGGGGGTCAGACCTTCACAGTTCACTTCTACAGTGATCAGAGCTGCTTTGGGAAAGCCAGTGAACCTTCATACTAACTGGCAGCCATTTCCTCTTCTTTGTAGGTGCTCACATGAATCATTACACTCTTAATGTAGCGGAAGGCAGTTATTCAACAGCAGATAAGCAAACAGACTTACCAGGATTATCCGCAGTGGTTGACAACAACTTCCACATCGTCTCCAATGTGCCATTCACTGAGTTCAACGCCCCCTTATTACAGAATCAAGCAATTAAAAATTAACTCTGTTGTGGTCCAAGTTTTCTTTTAGCCTGGCTAAATTCTAAACTAACTGCCTCAAACAAAGTGTCCGCATGACCACCGCAGTGACCGCATCTTAAGGAGAAAGGGTTTTTAGCTGTTCTCATCTGCCACAGTTAAAGGTGGGGTAAAAATCTTGCATGAACAGGGTTTCATATTGACTGCATTATGTGAATAAAGAACAGTGATAGCCTGAGAGAAAAGTTGAGATCATGCTTTCTTATCACCTTTCACACTTTGCCAAATGCTGCGAGAAAGGTGTATAGGGGGACGGGTTCAGACATTATTAGGGCATATGGCGAAACAGAAGTTACCTGATGCGAAGCACACCAACAAAATGTACACAGTTACTTTGGAGAATATAATTAAAGCATGTCGTGGCCTGATCATGTACAATATATCTGTCTAGTGTTGTTATCGACATATCCAAACCTACAACATATAGCTATCTACAGCAGGAATTCTAATCCCCGGGCGCCAAACATAAATCCAGCTTTCGATATTCAGACAAGTACTTTCTTAAGGCATACTGGCACCTTAATTCTCCCTGTTGTCATTGTTATTCTTCAACTTGTTAACAATGTTTTTTTAGGATTCTGGAGAACTTATCTTGACCCATATGTACATCTTTTACTTCTTCATTAAACTTTATCTCTCCAAGTTATCTTTAACTTCTTTGAGATCGCAGACTTCTAATTGCAGGTTTACAATTAATTTTATTGTGATTTATTTCCCCACAAAACTCTAAAATCCCCTTGCTGCCCTACCCTTCTCATTGCAAAGGACAGGTCTGGTTGCTGAGGAATGGTGTGATAATATTACCCCACCCTTAAAATTGTCTCAGTTCCCAGACCAGTTGGTTTATAGGGCTGCAACATAGTGAAATAGCCAGTTGAGGATCAGATTCTGGGCTGTGTAAATGCTTAGTAGGAATTAGAAATGAATTTGCTTAACAAACCTACTGCAGCAGTGGGAAGAAAAGGCTATGTGGGAGAGGAAGTTGGTTCTCTCCCTCCCTCCCAACATGTCTGAGCTATCAGCTGTTCGGGTGAGTCCCAGCTGCCTCGTGTGTTGACTCTAGAGTGATAGCCATCAGCATTTGCCACATGAAAGGAAAGGAGACTGGTGTTCCTAAAAAAGCAGATGAGAAATAAAGATGGGGAGGCCATGTTGAAATGTTGGCTATATTTCAAATGGAGTTAAAGGCATTGGTTTATCAGGAGTGTTTTTCTGACCATGTCAGGCAGTATATAAATCAGTTCCTTCCCTGGTAAGAGGTGAATAATGCTCTTGTAGGATAAAATCATTTGATGTAGTGTAACTTTCTTGCATACTTTCTTGTAGATAGAGCTCCCTGCCCTGGGGGAATGAGTATTTACAATATCGCTCATCCTGTGCTTTGATAGCCTCAATATGCTTATGCATGTTTAGGAAGGGAGTAAACCTGTTTGGCTCACTGTCTAAAATTACCATCTCTGTGCATGCCAAAAGTCCATGAGGGCAATGCTATCTGTGGTATGTCCCCCGAGCTGGCCTCTATGCTTTTATTCAGTCCTCTCGTGGCATTTAAAACAGCTCACTGCAGGTCGTGGAGCAGTTTATTGGGGAAAAGGGAATGACTTATTGGGGGAAATGGCTGGCCTCAAACCAGTTGACCCATTCTGTGGTTGCTCGGAGCAGAGGACACTGTCACTTAAGGCTCCTTGTAAAATCTTGTGGATAGGCCGTAAGTACAGCCTGAGCTGTAATTGATATTCTTGTGTTTGTAAAGGGGCCGCGATTATATGTTCTAATGTATGAGTCCGAGACGTAGTGAGACCCGCCACGTGTGACCAGAGAACCCAGGACAGAAAGACGGCTTTCACTAAACAGAAAAGCAGAGCTTTAGTCTGACTCCAGGGAAGTCAGAGGAACAGTTCCTGAAAGAAGAAAAGAGACTGCAGCACTGCCCTCAAAAACTAAGGAGGTTGTTCAGAGCTGTTGGCCGTTTTCAGCAGCAAAATTCTTTCTCTTTATTTTATTATTTTTCCTTCCACATTTCTTCTTCTTTTTCTTCTTCTCCTTTTTTTTTACTTGCATTTGGCCAACAGGCAGCAGCAGGGCACTTTGAAAAAAAAAGTATACACAAATCTTGATTTAATTACTCTCTAACCCACTTCCATGCCATCCATCCTCCAAGTTGCCTTTTGAAATCTTCCACAAATCTGTTAAGCTTTGATTGCCAGAAAACTTTTGGGCGTTTTTCCTTTTTCCTTGACACATTTTGCGTTACACAAGTAAGCAAATGAGGAGGCGCAGCGGGACGTTGTTTAACACTCCTACCACTCATTGTAGAAACAAGAGAAGAGAGATAGCATTACAGAGTTTATTGCCATGTGAGCATTTGAAAGATTAAGAAGGAACCAAAATAGCTGAGATGATGACAGTCTGTTAGGGAACAATTGTGCTGTTTATGTCATTGCTGAAGCTGATCTGAATGACTGCTCTTGTTGATCGTATAAATCATTCCCCTGCTTTAATTTCCTTGTGGCTGACTGTATTTTGGTGAGTGGTATTTTGGTAATCATATCAATGTAGCACTTTTCAAACCAGGAGTGACAGATGAGACTAAAAACTAGAGCATTTCATATTTGTAATAACACGATAACAAGTAATATGTATTGCCCATAGCCTTGACTGGAGTAAATTATATATAATTTGCTCTGTCCTCTGTCAATGGATCCTTAACAAGTCATCCTGAAATGCCAGTGCATGAGTTATAAAATCCTATATTTGTTTTTCATTCAGTGGATTTTCATTGGTCTGTAAGCCTTTTGTCTTTTCTCCGGCTAATGTCCGTTTCTTATGTTAAACAGCACTGTTTTGTTTACAGGGGTTCACCTCCCCATTTCCCCATGCAGGTCAGCGCCCTGCAGCTCCTCTCTCCCCTCCCTCTTTCTCCTCCTCTCTCCCTCTGTCCCCTCCTTCTCTCTCTCTCTCCTCTTGTCCCGGGCCAGTTGATTCAGGGAAGTGGTTTCATTCACATGCAAATCATGCCAGAGCACCACTCATTCACACTGCTAATTACACCAATGTTGGGACGCTGACTTGCTGACATCACACCAGGGATATTAGTATGTAGAGAGGAGAGAGGAGAAGTGTGTGTGTGTGTGTGTGTGTGTGTGTGTGTGTGTGTGTCAAGTCAACCAGAGAGGGCCCATAAAGACAGGAAGTAAGCAACTTTGCCTCATAACAAAAGAGTTTTGATTGACTTTATTTTGATTTTGTACAGGGGTGAAAAAAGTGGAAGCCAATGGCTGTCTGTCTTTATGTTGCAGAAGGTTTTAAAATATCATTTTCAATAGTGAAGTCATATGCGAAAAAAATATAATTAGCACATTAGCTATTTTTTCAGAGCTGTCAATCTTGTTGATTGATTGTCGACTGATTGTGCTTGTCACTGACCTGCAAAAACATATTTTGCAGTGTCTTTTATTTTGAAAAAAAAAGTTTCAATATGTACAGAATTTATGATTAAAGTTACATAACATCAATGCATTTGTAGATGTGTGATGTACAAAATAAGATCACAACGTGTACGTTTATTTAATCTATTTATAAAACAAAATAATATCCCAAAAACTTTTGACAGTGGTGCCTTTATTTTGAAAGCGCCAACCGGAAGTGGCGGTGTTATTTATACGCGCTTGACACCGGCTGAGGATTAAAGCGCTGCTATTCAGTGGGTCGGTCAGCAGCGAGCGGAGCAGCTCCAGCGCTCCGTGCTTTTTACGCACCGAAAGTCCGCTCGGATCTTCGTTCTGACTCGTCAGCAGTAATCCTGTTTTTAAGAGGAGATTTCTGTTTTATTCGTTTGGATATTTCATAATATTTCACCGGAGTCTGCGCTCTTGTTTGGATCTGTGAAGGGGGAATCTTATTTTACGCACTTTAAGTTGGCCCCTCGTCTCCGCTCTCTCGCTCATTTGCTGAACTCCAGAGTGTGTGTTTGCGGAGAGCAGGGGGTTGACAAAAGGCTTTTAAACGGAGGGGGTAAATGTAGCAGAGGGGTGCGGACACCACGCAGCGGGTGAGAGTGTGGGGTGTTTTCGTGGCAAAGCTTGTGGCGTTGGGAGTTGTGTGACAAATTCTGCAATGAGGAAGACGTATTTTAAATCCCGTACCAACACAACCAGTGCCGATGTCAGGGCTATGGCTTCAGTCCGCCGCAGTTTGTAAGAAGGTAAGCAGCTGGTTATTGATCGTGTTTATGTTGAATTTGGAGCAGTTATGTAGCGCGAGCGACGATCCAAGTTGGGACTTTCGATGCGTAATGGAAATGAGATTTGGGACACAAATCTGAAAACGAAATTCGTTGCTCACTTTACGTTTGTGGGCAAAGTATTCGCAGGACTAAAATGTAAAGTCTTGTTTCAAATTTAAAGTCAGTATTTGCTTTCTACGGGATTCTTCAAATGAGCGCATGTCATCACTTAAAAACAGGGTCTTATTGGAATAAGAGTAACACTTGAAACGCAAAGTTACCGTACTCGCACTGTGGCTCTCTCCCTTTAGACGTGTACATCCCGGGTTATATCCCCCACCCCACCCCCCGCAGTGCAATGGCCAAGCTACTGTGCGCTTTCCATCCAGAACAAGTCTTTGTTGCGTAGCCTCTGTGCCATATGGATTGTAGGCTGTTTAGTAAATAAACAGATAAATAAATTGGAACGTGTGAGATATTATATTTTAAATCAGCTTGTTTCCTTAGTCGAGTGTTATTTTTCTCTCATTACTTGAGTCTTCCTTGTAAAAAAAAAAAAAAAAGGCTCTAATGATATCCTGGAGTTTGCCGCAGACTGCTTTGGAAACAAGTGGCATTATCGCAGATTCATGGCAGTTATTTGAAGGAGAACGTTACAAGACTCAATGCAGGCTAATTGACCCATTTAGATTGCTGCGTTTTTGCAGCGTAAGGGTCAGTAGATTAGCACATGAATGGACTGACGGGGGACCCAATGAATAATGTGGCTCCAGCAGCTGGCTGCATTATCATTGGACTCCTCGGGTCTGAGAGCAGTCCAAACATTAACTGAGCTGACAGGAGCCTAAACATCAGATCAACATTACTTCTGACATCCACAACTGCCTCTGGAAAAAAAAAAACTCAGTTGCTGCTTTTTCCCTCCACTGACACTGACTGAAAAGTCAACACAAAATTCCAATAAAAAATCCCAGAAGCCTATCATGGGCTAGTAGACCAAATCCTTTGAATACATGTTATTGGTTAACAGATTTGCTCGTTACTGCTTCCAGTATGGTCTGAAGTCTGAGGTTGCCTTGGAAGCCTGTCCCCTCCATGACTCCCTCCATTCCCATCCCAAGTAGCATCACCCAGTGGAACAAGTTAACACTGAATGAATAAGTAATGTGATCCAGTCTCAAGTATTGCATGGATGCAGCTGAAAGTGTCTCAGCCTGGTGTTACATAAATATCTCCCCTTTTTGCATCGCATGTCAAAGGGAGGATTGGTGAAATTATGATACTCTCAGGCTGCTTAACAACGGCAATTAGCAACTGCATCTCTCATCCAGGTCTTCTAGATTTGTTTTTTTAGTATTTGGAAAGCTCCTTGCAGAGCCACACAAGGCATTTTACGACTAGACTTCAACTGGCATAGCACCACAGGAGCTGTCATGGTTTAATACAAATGAAATAGCTTTTGTAATTTAGTAAAAATCCAAAGATGTGTGATGATACTGTGCAAGTAGAACCTCAGGTTGAGGTTATTGGACCAGAGTCTTGTGTAAAGGAGGGCAGGACTTTGGCTCTATAATTTGTTATGACACGTGGATGCAGGCCTAATCTCTGTCCTCAGGAACACATTGCATCTGGTTCTTACTAATTGGCCACTAATGGAAAACGTCTTTGTCAAGCCTGATTCTTGTCGGGAACACCTCCAGTCATGTTTAGCTGTGATTAACTCCTAATGGCTCTGAAGTCAACATGCAGCCCAGCGTAGAAACACAGACTTTTTCCTGGATATTGGTAATTTGTGAAAGTGGGGCTATTCATTGAACATTGCAGCGACAGTTTCAAAACACTGAACACAAATGTTGTATTCACCAAACAAAAGGCTGTTACAGAGAAAGGGCCCTGTCCTCTTCTTCCCCCACTTCTTCTAGAGAAAACAAAAGCAGAGGCAGGAGAAAAAAAGAAGACAAGACTTGGCTGCAGCCTGCACCCAGCTGTTCTCTCTGTGCTCTCTTCTCTTGTCATCCAACCTCTGCTTTTGTGCAGAGCTTCCATTTAGAGATGGGATTTTAATCTGACCATCTAGTGATGCCATGGAAAAGCTGGAGTGGTTTTGGGAGCTGTTCAGGAATGAGAGTGGAATGAGACTTCAAACTCTCCAAGGCTATACTTCCACGACTAGCTCTTGGATACTGTTAAGTCAGATGGTTTTCTAAAGCTTGCGTTGAATAGAGTTTCCTAGCGTTATCCCCAACCCTGGAGTTAGGGTTACAACCTTGTAAAGATAATTTCTATGCGTTGGCGTTTGCTTTGCTCTGAAGCACATTTAGTCAGATGGTAAATCAGAGTTTTAAGAAGGTCTGTTTGGCCAAACTTTTGACCATGTGTCCTGAAAATCTTTAAGAAGCGACCTAAAACAATTGAACCAAGTCTATGTGACTGTCAGAGGGAGCCTATCAGACCCTAGTTATGTATTAAAACCACCCGTTACTTAGGATATTGATAATTAACCCGAAACAGTGAATCATTGTCCATTGACATCATGGTCACAGGGATTACTATCCAACAACATACCCCCCAGGTCTTGAACAAACCTGAAACTCCAACTGACCAATGGTACAGCACCATTTTCGTCTTTCAGGAGATGAAAAGCCAGTCACATTTGAATGAAGAACAAGCCTTTTAAGTTCCTTCTCTTTACCTCTGAGTCATTTATGAGGCGTCAGTGATGCACTTGACTTGTATTACCAAAGTCCCTAAATCTCTCCTAATTGAAATCATGTCGATTACAAGGGGAAGCTCGGGGATTACATTTCAGTAGAGGGGAAATCCCAGGCATGTGCACAAAGCATGTTGTAAATCACGAGGATAGAAGGGGAAGGAAGGAGCAACCAGCCCCTGTAGGCCTACAGTATCTCTGCCAGCACTGATGTGGGGTGATCACATGTTTGCCAGGTGACTCACTGGTAGAAGGTCATCATCACACATCTGGATTGAGAGAATGGATCAGTGAGGTGTCTTCATCCAAAGGTTACAACCCTCTGTGCCTCAAATGTAAAAGCGTATAGACTGACTATGGGGCATGGACATTGCGATGTGTCCTCTCAGAAGGAATGCAGCGTGAAATGCTTTCCTTCAGCTCTGGCTATTTGTATACCCTTATCTCCAGGCGTCCCTCCTCACCCCAAGGCAGAAATAACTGCTAACCTCCTGGCAGATTGACAGAGCAGTAGAATAGGTGTCCATACATGCTTAATCCTTTTTGTCTTCACCGTTGATGCTTTGGCCTTTCATTTTCAATCATCGTCGTCGCTGTGAGTGTGTGCTCATGTGGTTTTTGTGTGTATCAACCAGCTTTTCAGTCTTAAATTGGTAAGCTGTATCACCCCTGGCTATATCATCATGCCTCCGGGACAGGGATTTGCCAAACACCCATCTGCCAGTCTGACAGCTACTTGATGACTTTGTCTCCTTGAGCTGCATCACTACTCAGTTTATCATACCCATCAATATTCATGTGTTTTGTTAATATTTATGAAGTTTGTAAAGCCTGTGGCTTGCCCTTCTACAATGACAGCAGAAGCTGCCTCCCTGCTCAGGGTGGTGTTGAAAGCTGGATCTGACAGTAATAGGCTGTTAGGCTCCTGGCGGATAGCGAGGAATCTCAAGTGGCGATGGAGAATTCGTCCAACTTTAGACCTATATTTTTGTATGTTTTCTTTTCCTGTATAACATGTCGTATGGCCAGTTGTGGCATGTCAGTAGGATGTTTCAGAGAGCTACAGGCGGTTTCAAAGTATTTCTAGTGTCCGTTCTATCATCAAAATCCATCAGCGCTAAGCCAGATAGACTGAAGTGCTTTGTTAACCAAGACTCAACCCTTGAACAAGAAGTGCTCCTTTGTGCCAGACGCAAGGTGAGACGTGGCCAACTCTCCACATGGTGCTGTCTGTGCTCCAAGCCCTTTACACTAACAGATCCTCAGCCAGCCAAGCTGTCAGTCTGTCAAACAGTGTCCTGAGTGTCCTTAAGCTCCTCCGTAGGGTTGTCTGTCAGACAGGCAGGCGTCCGTCTGGCAAGGTAATGGGATTGTCTCCCTGGTTTGGCCGCCTGAGGGGCAGCAAGGGTTAGTGGGATGCGACCTTCTGGCCACCCAGAGTTTCCTCTTCATACAGGGACATAGAGCTGTCAAGGGCACGGGAATCCATGTTTATGCAGCATCTTCTCTCCTAGGATGGTCGATGTTTTTATTCAAATCTGTTCACTCAGTTATTTAACCTACATCCTGTTCTGCTTTTGTAAGAGCGGCATCACACAAGTTCTGTGTCATTCTTCAAGGAGTAAATAATGGCTGGTAACCCCAGTATTTTGTAAGACAACACTCCAGAATAGTTGTTTAAGTCTATGAAATATAACACGGCTCTTTATTACTCTCTGGACACTACTGGAGATGAAAAAGCAGCGAGTCATAGGAGCAAGAGTCAACACTCTCAACCATCCTTTTTGTGGAAAGTCACACACGGATACTTTCCATTTTACAGCTGGGTGGGTCTGCTTGACTAATGAGACTGGAGCACTGTCCTGGCTAAGCATCTGCTAGTGTTTCTTGCTAACCTTGTACATTGGGAAGTCGGTGTGTGTGTGTGTGCATTTGCGTATGTGTTTGTGTGTTTACACAGTGCTGTTTTCCATCACTGTCTGCAAGTTTCTATACACTTTTTGTGATTATATCCTTGCTCTTGGTACCCCAGAGGTTGTACTTGTGGCACCCACATTTAACTGTGAGAGTTTCAGCCTTGACCTTTGAACTGTGTGAAGTTCACATCCTTCATGAGTAGAGGGTCTGCAAACATAGGCTCAGGCTCCAAGCAGATCTGAGCAAGAATTTCACAGAATGTTTAAGGGGGCTTTATGATGCCTACAAGCGAGTAGGTTGGGTGATGAATTTTTACTTTTTTACAGGTTGTCTGAGGTTACCTTTGGAACAGCAGTTTGGGTTATTTTTGTTTTCTGTGATTAATGGCAGGCTTCAGAGGCCCAAACAGCAACCACAGTATGACGTCTTGTTTCTGCTGAAACCGTATATCCCCAAATGTAGTTCTATTTACATAGTGATTTATTAAACTGAGTATTTCTTTTCACCCTAATGGAGGTGTATTCTGAGTTAAAATGTGCCAAAGTTATTTTCAAACTAACAAATCACACTTTAACAGCATAATTTAGAAGTTCAAATAACTGCTGCTTTCAATTTTAATCGGAGGCTCTTATTCCATTAAATCTACATACAACATTGACTTGACAGATGTTCTTTGTCTTGTGTTTGTCCATCGTAGGAAGATCTGTGTGCACTGTAAGTGTCGTCGTGAGGAGCATGCAGTGACAGCCATGCCTGTAGAGATGGAGAAGACAGTCACCAAGCTGATGTACGATTTCCAGAGGAACTCTACCTCAGACGATGACTCAGGCTGTGCTCTGGAGGAGTATGCCTGGGTGCCACCAGGACTCAAACCTGAACAGGTATTTTACACCCATCTGGGCTACATTGTAATCGCATTGGATGCCACCACTGAGATCTGTGTGAAAGACTTGGAAAATTGTAAACTGTGCAGTTTTGTCAGCTGTTGTCAGTCAGGCCTGATTGTAGCCTCGACACAGTGACTCTTGGGCTTCATCCACTGTGGTGTGAAAGATGCAGTTTGTGTCCACTCTGAAATTCCTCAAATGAGTCATTTGAGCCCACAGCTTTGTGTTATTTCCCAGAAAGTGTCTTTATAACTATTGTTTGTTTTCCAAAAGCAGATGTTAAGAACAGAGTGCAATGGCACGTTAAGACCTAAATAACAATGAGAGTGCTGTGATCACATTACAATCGCACTCCAAAAAGCACATCATACGCACTACAGTGCGAGTTCATTTTTACACTTGGAAATGATTTCATGGTTTAGTGTGGATGTTAAAATTTGCATACCTTCCAGTATGCTGTAAACCTAATAAAAGTTCCAAGCATTACACTGTGTATCGTATTACGCCCCATGCCAATATTTTGCAACTGTTCAGTTATATCTCACCATATGATAGCTCACCATTTATGCTGACTGCTCCTTCTGCAGGCTAATGGATAACAAGGATTGTGTGGCTCCAGCAGTCAAATTAATCTCCTATTCATGCCGCCTGCAAACATGTTAACAGTAGGTTTCACCGCCCTCTGGACGACTAAGCTAAGCCGGCGTAATGCACAAGCACATTAAATGATTCCAGGCGTATTGAAGAAAATTCTCTTTTACAATACTTAGTAGAAGTGTAGGTGTGCACATGAGGGAGGGCTTTCAGTTTTACAGGACAATAGAATCGTTTATGGAAGCTTCTTTCATTTTGTTGATGAACTGAAAGCAATGAACGGGTCAATACGATGTCGGCACAGCCCCCTGTTTTCACCTCTGAGGACTGAGTGCAGCTATTTTTCATCCCCCTCCAGGGTCACACGTCTAACCCTGAAGTCAATTAGGTTCTAGTCCAGTGGTGATATGACCTCAGGAACAGTCAGGCCATAATGGAAACACAACTGTGCAGTATCGCTCAAGCACAATACTAAACAACCTTATAAAAAAACGTGGCTGTTTTTTGTATTTTGTGGGAAAAATTGCGACCATTAAAAGCATTCCTAACCGCCTGGATAAAAAATGTCCATAGCAATAGCTATTTCTATTTTCCCAACCTGCCATTCAAGTTATTCAAGCTGTGGAAATATGCTGTGTGACCTCTCACAGTGGAGCAGAAGTACGCCTGATGTGGGGCTTTTCAACACACGGCCTTACTGCACAAGGTAAAGACAGAGGGGGAGATGGTAAACACAAAGCTAATCTCCAGGATCTAAACTATGGGTTTAGGTTTCCCCCGCAGGGAGCCGGTGCTGTGTATGTGTCTGCTGTTCAGCCAGCAGTGGTGTAAAGTCACCACTCTGTAACGAGAGATTTTAGGACTAGGACTGTGTATTCGATTAGATCTAACTGAGGATTATGGGTGATAACTCAAATCTTAGTTGGGACAGTTTAACTCTCCAGTGTGTGTTTGTATTTCTGTCAACAATCGCTGAAATACAGTATCTTTACCACCAAACAGCCATTGCTGAGTGTGTTGGAGATGTTATTGAGCTGCAGTGTGAATGAGAGCCTGCCAATATTCTCTCCCACTGTCTCCTCTTGCTCTCCTCTCCATCCTTCTCGAATAAATTCTTGGATGTTGCCAAGTTACAGCTTGTCAAGGCCAAGTGTGTTGCTCAGCAGTGTCCTGTAACTGGTGTTTTATTTTTTTACCGTCACGTATAGCAAGAGCTACAGACTCTGCTCAGCATCTACTAGGATCTGATTTTAATTTGAAGTCGAACATGAAGTATGCTTTTTTAGACCGCTCACATATGGGATATTTGAGTAGAAATTCTGTTCAAGGTTATTCATGCAAACTCGAGGTCTTTCCAGGTTCTGAAAGAGACCCACAGCTCAGATGTGGATACATTAACTTTCAAACAACAAAGAGCCAGTCCAAAAGGGACCTAAGGCTAGTTTGACCTGTTCCAAAATGGACCTGAGGACAATTAGACCAGTCCCCATCCAAGTTCAAGGACTATGAAAACTGTCAGCCCCTGACCTGGTTACAACCAGCAGCTGTGAATGAGAGATAAATGTTGAAGCTATAAAAAGAGGTTGTGAGATACACACAGCTAAAAATCAGATCAGATCAGTTGAAAGTCAGTCAGTTTTTAGTCATGGGTGGCTCAAGGGATCGAAATGTCGGTCACACTGTCGGTTCACTGTTTTGATCCAGACTGAAATAGCTCATCAGCTGTGGGATGGACATGAAAGTTTGTACAGATATTCGTGATCCACAGAGGATAAAGGCTACTGACTTTGGTGATCCTTATTCCACTAGTGCCACAATGAGGTTGTTTAATGGTAATTAGCAAATGCTAATACACCAAACGAAGATGGTGTCAACATTGTAAATATTATACCTGCTTAATACTAACACACCATTGTAATTGTGAGCATGCTAAGCTTAGCATATTGCTCGAAGCATCACTGTTCCCAAACACAGTCTCACAGAGCTCCTTGCTTGAGACTCGTAGTCTTGTTAAAATGACAATTGCATTTTAATACATGCAGTATTGCATATATTCCGTGAATATTTAATCCATCTCTGGCCTTTTTAACTTTTGACCACACTCAGTTCGCGCCCACAACTGTACTTTCTGCAGTGTTAAGATGTGGGCATTTGCAAATCTCAGCAAAGACGTGAGACGAACAGCACAGAAAATGAAAACACAGCCATTAAATCCGCTCACTTCGCTATGAAAACACCATCTTTCCCACCATGTTTGGCCATAACTACCAGTGTTTTCTCAACAATATAATATCTGTGTCCACTAACCACTGTAAAGTGGCTTGTTGAGGGAATGTCAGGAGTGGTGCCTGGTGGTGTCTTTTCCTCTGGCTGTCTGGTCATTAACAGCAATAGAAACCAGCTGTGTGAAGCGATCACTCTTGTCACTCAGTTGCAAAGTCCTACCATTTGCTTTAGCTTCTAAAAACACTCCTTTCAGTACAGTTCCAAATTCTGCCCTGTCTTTAGTTTCATCTGCTTTCGATTACAGTTATTATCACAAGCTGCTCCTCCTGGCTCTCGCTGCAACTGTGTCCATTATGTGCATGTAAATGTGTGTGTGCGAGTGTGTGTGTATCTGCCTCAGATCTTTTCCTGGGGGCAATGTGCCTTTCACCTCCAGATTGTAACTCTGTTGTTGTTGGAAGCATGTTTCGTAATTTATCATTAGCTCTCTCTGTGTGTGTGTGTGTGTGTGTGTGTGTGTGTGTGTGTGTGTGTGTGTGTGTGTGTGTGTGTGTGTGTGTGTGTGTGTGTGTGTGTGTGTGTGTGTGCATGCATCTGGAAGCATGTGCTTATAGGCACTGTGTGATTTATCAGTGCTTGACCACAGTCAGTCTTTCTTAGACTATCCTGAGATCCCCCCGGTGTTCTGAGCCGTGCTGCTGGACACGGATCTCGCGTCCTTTGCCAACACCGATGGAAGCCAACAAAAGCAGAGCAGAAGGAATTAGGTTACACTTGTAACAAGAGGCTCCTGCTATAAATTCATCCCAACAACAAACATGCTTGTTCAATGCTTTAGGTAAAAGCTTGTGACGCAGAATAAGATGCTGCAGCTTCAGGGCAGTGAACTTCAGGATATGAGTTTTTAGAAGCAGCATGGTTTTAAATTCAGGTCTTGACGTACCGATGCATGTCTGCGTCGTTCATGTTCATCTGTTTTTGTGTGACAGACTGTGTGTTATTGCCAAGGACAAAGCTGATGGCTTTTAGTCAGTAGGTGCATTCAGTAGACCGATAGGTCATTAAGATTGTTGTGACCTTGTCAGCAGGTATTGATCATGTTGCCTTTCTTTACATTCCAAGCTTGTTGTGCTGTATTGCTTTTGTTTCTTTGTGTCTTGTTTTTTCTTCTACTTTAAATCATACTTCATCCATTGAACATTTGGTCTTTATTTCCCTCTGTACACCTCTCCTTCTATCTTTAACCTCTGTCCTCAAATCTCTCTTTAAACCCTGTGGCTTTCATGGTTTTCTCCCCCCTCCAATCACATTCATATATGACCGCCTGACCTCTATTATACCCCGGCCCCCCCTGTTACAGTGTAATAAAAAAGACGGCAGTAAATAACACAGAGATGACACTCATTGTCTCATTGTCTGCCGCTGCAATGTAAAGAATGTCCAAGTAATTTGGAATGGGCAGATTAGCATTAATCTTATGCGCATGCACTGCTGCATGCACAAGTGTTAGTGTGTGTGTGTGTGTGTGTGTGTGTGTGTGTGTGTGTGTGTGTGTGTGTGTTTGTGTGTGTGTGTGTGTGTGTGTGTGTGTGTGTGTGTGTGTGTGTGTGTGTGCGCAAATTTGACAGGTCAGTGATACATTCTCATGTCAATGTGCAAAGATGGAGAGGCAAGGTTCCATTAAGTCTCTGCTGGTGGGCCATAAATCAAAGTTATTATAACTGTGTGTGTGTGTGTGTGTGTGTGTGTGTGCGTGTGCGTGTGCGTGTGTGTGTGTGTGTTGGTCACTCTCAATTGTAGATCCTGTTAATTTTGTCTTTGGACAGTTGTACCTTTTGAATCCTGAAATGATTGATTGACTATGTTTTTAATAAAAGTTTAATTGTTTTGAATAATTTATCAAATACAATACCAAACATTAGTAGGTTCTAGCTTTCTAAATTCTTGCTGTTTGGGCAGCTCACCTCATCTCATTTTAAACTGCATCCATTTAGGTGTTTCAACTCTCTGTCTGTCTTTTGTTCAGGTACATCAGTACTACAGCTCCCTGCCTGAGGACAAGGTGCCCTATGTGAACAGCCCAGGAGAGAAATACCGCATCAAACAGCTGCTCCATCAGCTCCCGCCCCACGACAATGAGGTGAGAGTCCAAATTGACCCCCTCCCCCACCACAACCACCACTTCCATCCATCCATCCATCCATCTATCTGTCCATTCTTCCATTCCTCCCCTCCTTCAGGGCAGTACCGAGATAAAAGGAGAGAAGGGAGGAGACAGACTGAAAAATGGAGCCTGTCCTTTTAATGGGCTGGAATGAGATAGTGGAGTGTGAAGTGAAGTGGAGCTGCCTAGTTTTTCTACATCAATAAATCATTACCACAATTGCTCTGGAGATATTAGTATTATTGTTATAAACAAGTGGTAATATCAGAGATTGACACCCTTTAGCCCCTTTACACCAGCCTGATAATCAAACTGTGTTGCCATCTTGTTTCATTTCATTATTTGATATAACCTAATTTTTTCTTTACTTTTTTATTGTCAGTTTTCCAGTGAAGCCAAAATGCCAATGTAAAAAAAAAAACATGCCAATTTAAGAATCGCTGTTTCTTTAAGTTGACTTGATGTTAGTTTGGGGAGTGGTCCACAATTGCTGCTACTTTGTGGCCAGCAAATTATGAATGTAGATGGGTAGTTAGCTAGAATGGGGACATCATCTTGCTACATTGCTAAGTCCCGCTTACTATGTTTTGATTGGTTGCCTGTTTCTCCAACTGGGGAAACTGCTGTCAGTGAGCCAATGAACACCATGTGTATTTGAATCTAATAGTGATTCAGAGGTCTGTAGCTCTGCCTCTTCTCCTGCTTCTAATTATTGCAGCACAGATAGTCTCAGTTTCTTGGAATAGAAAAAAATATGGAAATAATGAAATATTGATAGAAAAATGACTTCAAGCATGTTCATCCTTATCTGTAAAGCCAACTGGAAAAACCCTTGGCTGAAATAACATATTTCCTTTTGTGACAGAGAGCACAAAGAGTCTTAATCAGGTGCTAACATAGACAGTGTTATTGACTTGAGATAAATGCTGCCAAAAGTTTGACGACGATATATTGAAAACGGAGGAGACCATCTTGAACTCTCTGTCAAACTTTTAAAATGCACGTTGATGTTTGTGTGTCTAGGTACGCTACTGCAACAGTCTGGATGATGAAGAGAAGCGAGAACTGAAGCTCTTCAGTAACCAACGGAAACGGGAGAACTTGGGCCGAGGCAATGTCCGGCCATTCCCCGTGACGATGACTGGGGCAATCTGCGCACAGGTAGCTGACAAGAAATACTAGAGAAAAATCCATAATTTTGTCATGTCCCTGAGATATGATGAGATTTAAGATGATCTGAGAGCAGCCTAGCACTTCACTTGCCATTTCTGCATCGTGTGACTTAAGTGTGACAGGATCAAAGGTGCGTCATGTGGCCGGTGGAATGAAAGCAGTGAATCATGTGAGAGACATACTGAACAGTCTGCTGGCATTTCAGATCGTTGTTATGATGTATGAGAGGTGCTTTATATTGACATATAAAGGGCAGAGACGCAATAGTCGCCTGCTTTTATAACAGCGTCATGACCTTGTCAGTCTCATCTCAAAGCGTTGATCTGAAGAAGATCTTAAGATGGAGTACGTGTAAGGAGCTGTCAGACTTCACAATCACACCACAGTGTTGGTTTGTCTTCAGACATAACGCACCTCATCATACCTCAGACAACTAAGTTACAATAAAATCTGCTTTCCTGAAAATAATTCATAGTAGTGCTCAGTGTCCCATCAAATATTTAATTGTCTACATTATTTTAGTGTGGCCTTCAGGGACTACAGAGTGTTCTTTTACAAACAAACTAGCAGACTTCAGCATCCGCTAGTCCTTTGTACAACAAGCAAAATGGAGCTGCTATCCACTTTCTTTGGCGCCCTGGGTGTATAGCAGCCTGTGTTTCTCATTCGCTCAGCAGATGCACACACAAACACGTGTACATGAGCGAGCAGATTGTTGGGAGAGTATGTGTATTGATTGAATTCCCCACCCCCCCTTTGGCCTCCTTGCAGCAGTGGGCTTTGCACCAGATAGATAACCTGATTTGTAACTCTCCCTTCACCTCCATCTCCATCTTCCCACCCCTCTAAATTCACTTTGCTTACCTAACCTTTCCCCCCCGTCTCCTTAGCACTCCCTCTCGTTTATCTTACCGGCTTCTCTACCTTTACACTTCCACACCAATCTCCCTCTCCTTGTTATCCTCCCATACATCACTCAATTTTTATTTCTCCCCTTTGCCCCGCTAACGTCCTTCAACTTTCTCCGTGTCTGTGCTCTCCCTTCCCAGCCAAACATATAAACACTCCCTTGTGCTCTCAGTTTAATCCAATTTAATGCAAAATTGTGTTAAAGTCAGAGATGGATCTATCCCTACTGACCTAATTAAAGGTCCCATGAAATGGGCACTTGAAACAGAATAATGTCATAATGTAATGGTAATAACAATTGGTGATAAACTTTATAGAAATTCCACAGGCATTTAAAGAATGTTGGTCTTGATATTGACCATATAAGATGTAAGACCATGCATGAAAGGTCTACCACTTGCCTACTGGGTTCCTAGGAGTGCAGAAAAGTATGGCATAGAATTGGTACTTTGTATCAGTCACTACCCTAATTTTAGGTATAGAAAGAGAAAAAGTGGGACCTAAATAGCAACATGTATACACTGATATAATCTGCAGGGCTGCAACTGTTTTCTCAAAAACTCCCTTCTTCTTCTCCCTCCGTCTCATTTTAGTGCGGAGGGCAGATAAATGGTGGCGACATTGCTGTATTCGCATCACGGGCAGGTCATGGTGTGTGTTGGCACCCAGCCTGCTTCGTGTGCAGCATGTGCAATGAGCTCCTGGTGGACCTCATCTACTTCTACCAGGACGGGAAGATCTACTGCGGCCGGCACCACGCTGAGAGGCTGAAGCCACGCTGCACCGCTTGTGATGAGGTAAACACCCATCACACACACGTAAACATGCCTGCACATGGATGATCATGTGTTAACAGGCACACATATCACGTACTTGAACTTGACTGTAATGTGAGACAGTATCTGTAGCACTAAGTATTTACATACACAAATTTTGCATGTATGCATTCCTACATACGCAGAGAACTGCTGTCATATGATGGTCACAGCCTCCCCGACTCACACTGTCACAGTTAAACATATGCAAGGGTTTCTCCAGTCTAATGGGGTCAGCTTTCAATATCCTGATCTCCTAACCATTAGCACTGACTTAGTCTCTCTACAAATGGGTACAAGGACACTGTTGGTACTTAAAAAGCAACCCGGTGTTTTAACAGCAGCGTAATTAAAAGTAAATGCACCATCTAGATTTTACCAAGTCCCTACACACATTAGCCTCCTACACAAGTCAGTGACAAAGAGGATGATCTAAGAGTTCTGAGCTCCAGAGGAGAAAGTGCTGAAGGTGGAGGGGGGGAGGGCAAGCTGAGCCTTTGTCCTGTCATTCAGCACGCAGTAATAACCCAAGTGAGGCTTTACCTCCGAGGACCTGTGATAAACGATACTCTTTCTTATCTCTCCGTTCTTAGATCATCCTTGCAGATGAGTGCACTGAGGCAGAGGGACGTCACTGGCACATGAAGCACTTCTGCTGTTTCGAGTGCGAGACTGTGCTGGGGGGCCAGCGCTACATCATGAAGGAGGGACGGCCCTATTGCTGCTCCTGCTTTGAGTCCCTCTATGCCGAGTACTGCGACTCCTGTGGGGAACATATTGGTATGCCGCATCACCATACAGCATCTATCACTGTTAATACAAACAGAATTAATCACCAGTAGGTCATACAAAGAAACCTTTATAGGAAAAAAAATAATAATGCAGGATATATGGAGGAAAGTTCAATGTTTTTATGGAGGGTGAAAGGGTGACCTATTTTTTTCATAGTGAGTAACACAGAGGAGAAAATAGGTACAGTAGGAAAGATGTGGCCTGGTTTTTAGCAGTTTATCACTGAATGATGTCATCCATAGTCATAGCAGCAGAGCCCCAGTTTACAGAGCACAGAAGTATGTTCAGTATACATCATGGATTATGAAACCAACCTGGGGCAAAGGCATGAGTGTATCAAGTGACTTTTTTTAACCAGATCTGTTTTTATCACATGGCACATTTATTACAGGTCAGCTAAATACAAATTTAAACATCTCACAACCTGTAGAGAGAAAACTGGGACATTTTTCAGCAGGCAACCTTCATATTAGCACCTCTTGGCCCCCTGCCACCTTCTGCTAAAACTCTGTCAGTGTGTGTGTATGTGTGTGTATCCCCCAAGAGGATACCCAGGTGTGATTTTGGCACAAAACTCTCAACAGATTTGCTCTGTAATTATTTGTCGGATGGGATACAGAAAAATATTTGGCCGAAAAACACAACTGATTATAAATTGAAACTATCAGAAAACATGCTAGAACCAGATGGCAGCCATTAAGAAATATCTGTGTTTCTTTCCGCCTGCAACAACTGTAAGCTCGCTCAAAATGCAGTGTTTTTATACAATGCTGGGCAAGCATAATGAGTTTTCCCCACGAGCAGTTAAGTTACAGCCTCAAGCTCTATTTTCTCATTCAACAACCAACTATAAGCAACTATGTGATTTGTGACTATTTTCACATAAAACAACATTTTTAATTAAGACATTATGTTTAAATATCAAGCTCTTAGATAAAGACATGGGGCTTTTTATTTCAATTGTGCGCTTGTACACGAGTCTGCCATTTTAAACCTTGTTAATTCATGTGTTGTTTGTCTTTCCTGCAGGCATTGACCAAGGCCAGATGACATATGATGGGCAACACTGGCACGCCACAGAGGGCTGCTTTTGCTGCGCCCGCTGTAAACGTTCTCTGCTGGGTCGACCCTTCCTGCCCAAGCAGGGCCAGATCTTCTGTTCACGCTCGTGCAGTTTGGGGGAAGAGCCCAATGGCTCAGACTCCTCTGATTCGGCCTTCCAAAGCGCTCGCTCCACTAGGGAGTCCAGACGTAGCTCCAAGACAGGAAAGAGTGGAGGAGGAGGGGGTGTAGTGCAGACTGAGAGATTTTCAGGGGAAGTGGACCCACTGTCTTTACAAATGGATCTTCTGAGTCTCTCCAGCCAAACGCCCAGTTTGACTCGTGAGCCACCTGCCTGGCAGAGCCAAGAGCAAGCAGGTGACAACTATAATTATGAATCCCAATCAGATCCAAATGTCAATCCTACCCCTCTACAGCTTCTCAGCCAGTGCAATGTCAGGACTGCCTATAACCCCCCCAGCTCTGGGCCGAACAATCAGCAGCAGGATCACAGAATCAAGGAGAACGGAGGTTTGAAGAGACCACCCATCTCTGCAATGAAGGGCCAGTCATTCAATGAGACATGGTTCCAACAGCCAGCTCCAGAGGAGTACTATCCACCCAAACTGAGGACCCAAAAGAGCTTCACAGAGGTGTCCCATTGTTCTCAGCACCACAACGGCTTCTCCTCTGACAAGCGCTCGATCAGTTTGCACGGCTTTCAGAGAGAACGAGATGTGGGGCCTCAAGTGGCAACCCAGGTGGCAAGAAGCAGAAACCCCATCAATGCACTTAACTTCACTGAGCAACTGACCCCTCTAGAGCAGACCCCAAGAGGATCAATGGAGTCCCTGGCACTGTCCAATGCTACAGGTGGGTACCTCAGACCTCAGACTTTGTTGCTGGTTTGCCCCCATGTTAGCACAGCCAAGTTGTGTTTTTTCCTGAAATAGTTCTAGTAATGTTGGTAGTATGAATGACACATTGTGCTTACTTTGCTGGTCCATAATAATTAAAAGCAAAGTTAACACTGAACTCTATTTCTCTACAGGCCACTCAGCAGATGGAGGAGGAAAGCGCCAGGAGCACCTTTCTCGTTTCTCCATGCCAGACCTGAGCAAAGACTCTGGAATGAATGTGTCAGAGAAAAGTAACATGGGCACCCTCAACTCCTCAGTGCAGTTTCGTAGCTCTGAGTCTATTCACAGTCTCACTGCCGGTCAGCCCTACATGGAAATGGATCCTCCCAGGTCCTCTCAGTACCAGGTGCAGTACCGCGATGCCCCTGGCATGGGTATGGGTGTGACTCATTTACCGCCTGGTTTTACCTTCCAGGAGGAGGATAGGGTGAGTTTAGTGAGCAGTGCCAATGCTGCCCGCCTGCCACCCATTAGTGAGCGCAGGGTGGGTGGTGTCAGTGGTGGAGGAGGAGGTGGGGGCGGAAGAGGAGCAAGTATCCGGATAGAGGCTCCAGAGGAGACACCCCAAAGGCGCCGGCACCACCACCACCGCTCCCGGAGATCCCGTCGGTCTCGTTCAGAAAACGCTCTTCATTTGGTGGCAGATCGGAGAGTAAGACCTCAAGAAAGACCACAACTGCGTGTCCGTGAGGATTACGACCGTTTCCCGCCACCAAGGAGTGCCAGGGACCAGTTTGGAATGGGAGGAGGGGGAAGATACCAGCCCCAACTCTTCAGGCAGTGCCCCAGGACCACTTCAGACCTGACTCTTCAGAATCCCGGGGCTAGCCGACGCACTGGCTTGAATCAATACTCCTGGGATGATTACGATGATGATGACTGGTGCTCCACCTGCTCGTCATCCTCCGAATCAGAGGATGAAGGTTATTTTCTGGGTGAGCCAATCCCCAGACCCATCCAGCTGCGCTACCTCAGCAACCAGGA
Organism: Larimichthys crocea; assembly: GCF_000972845.2. Lineage (NCBI taxonomy): Eukaryota > Metazoa > Chordata > Actinopteri > Sciaenidae > Larimichthys > Larimichthys crocea. The sequence goes on along the minus strand of NC_040016.1, from coordinate 3,340,235 downwards.
GCTTGTCCATAAGTACAACAACACAGGGATGGGTGGACCCAACCGCAGCGGGCAGTTACACACACGCAAACGCAGAAAAAGCAAGAACTGCATTATTTCCTAACATCCTGACGCTTGGCACAGTAAATGACTCTTTGCCCAGCACTAACATCCTCCATCTGGAACAAAGAATAAATTAAACTCACAGTCCATTTATTTAGTATTGTTGAGTGTTAAATATCATGTAATTGAAAGTCAGTGATGAATTACAGTCGGTAAACAGTGAAAAAGCAACAGTGTTTGCATGTTTGTTCATTTTAATGTTTCGGAATATCTCCTGAGTATTAAGGCTAACACTTACATGCGCAGTTCTATCAATTCACAACATTTCTCAAAAGCTGATGTGCAATTTTTCCATAACTTCATTTCCCGCAGCAAACAAGTGTGCAAGGTAGTCGGTTTGGTACAGTTTAGCTTTTTCATGCAATGTGATTTAGATATAGGATATACTGTACTATTGTATTCAGTTCATAGTATGTACATAGATAAATGAATTAATAATTTCACTTAAGTTAAGAAAGTATGTGTAAATATGGTTGTAAATGAGGCCTCACATATTTTTATATTTTGTATAGATAGAATCATTTATGTATTAAATATCTATAATGTAGAGATAGAAAATGGCAAAAACAACTTATGCATGTTTTCTTTGGCTGACCTGGTCCTGCATTTGGAATAAAGGAGTATTTCAGTGAGTATTTTGATTGACAGCTGGTGTTTCTCTCCAGAGTGTTGTTGACTTCTCCAGTCACCTTCTCCATCTGTTAAAAGCATAAATGAATGACAATGTGGTGTAGACATTGATTAGAGAGCCACCCTCCACTGGATTGTCGGTAACTTAAACAAACAAAGCTCCATTGTCCCGCAAACAGATGCCACAGAGGTTCTGGTTTATTGCATCAACCTATGTGAGTTGGACACTGCTGACAAAGGTCTAGGGATTTAGTTATTGAAATCTGGTGATGCTTTGTCTAAGCATTTTTTTTACCCATACTAACAGCATTGCAGTGTCAGTGAAATTTGACACAGTGTCCTCTTGTTGATGAATTGTAATAATTTTAGTGATTCCATGCCACCAGCTTTAGCTGTACTTTTAGCATGTTAACAAGGTAAAATCAGATGGTAACAACATGGTACACACACCTGCTAATCATCAACATGCTCGTATTGTCACTGTGAGACTGCCATGCTGACATTAACATTTAACTTCCTAGTTGTAAGCAATCAAATCCTAAACAAGTCAACCTCTGTTGTTTAAATATTTGCATGTAGGCAGCATAACAGGTTGTATCTGTAAGTGTTAAGCAGTGTCATACTGTAAATTGGATTGCCTCTGACGTCCATGTGGTCTGGGGATTACTACTGCTAGCCCCCATAATCCACATACACACATACACATATGTTTGGAACAAGGTGTGTGAATGCCCGTGAGTGCCAATCTCTTGATGAGAGGCATTTAAACCCTAATGCTGTAGACATGATTGGCACATTAGCATGTTTACTTCACCTAACCTCAGCTTCCAAGGCGTGTGCTACAGTTTTCATGTTTACTCTGGGAGACTGGGTAGAAACGAGTCTTCATTTAGTCAGCCGTGATATGACAAAACCAGCTGCATAAACATGTGCGATACATTATGTCAGACTGCTTATGGCTTGGTGCGTAAATGTGGGCTTCCCACTGCTTTCAGAAAACAATAAAACACTGTCTTCACTAGTATGGATATTATTGTCCTTGACATCATCATTAACTTAGCTCATTTTTGTTTGTTTCTTTATTAGTCCTTTGCCAGGTCTTTACCCAAGCGTGAGGTGTCTCCATGTGTTTAATTAAAAGCAAATGGCGGCCATACAGTGAGGGGTGCCACAGATTGTAGCCATATGCTTCCCGGGCTGTGCCATATTCAAGGTAACGGATGGTGGGGAGATAATCCTCAAGTTGCGTGGATGCTTCCAGTTGTGACGGTGGTGTTGTCAGCCAAGCTGTGACTGCCAGTAAATTAGATTAGACCACGAGTGGTTTAGGTAGCTTCACTGCACAAAGAGTTTACAGTCTGGGTGACACTGCTGAAATTTCAGGAAGACGAGGTCTTATTGTTTTCTGATCATATGACCAATAATGATGACAAAGCTCCTTCTCTGTCCAGACCTAAATAAGTGACACGTTTCTTTCCAACACCCAATGTGACTGACTTAATGTGTAACTCACTACAAGTATTATCTATTTGGAGTGCTTTACTTGTGAGTGCTTTCCAGAGCACGTAGTCTTCAGGAGGAAAACATATTTACCTGTTTCAGGTAAAGGTCTCTTTTATTTTCATCAAGTACACTCACCCTGCTCCCTAAAATCACACAGCACTCATAACATTTAACATCTTAGACTACGTGTCTTGGAATGAAGTCCTGCTTTTGTCTTTCTATTGTTCGTTCATCTTTAGAACTTTCCCAGGCAAACACTTGGTGTAAAACCTAGTTATTATATATGTTAGAAATAGTTATTTTAATAAATAAAGCAGCTGTCTTAAATCTAAATGCATGCATTTTAATAACATCCATTAACACATATGGATTTCTATTGTAGCTAAAAGCTCAAGCGTTGCATTTCTGAACAGAATAAAACAACTGTTGCATGGAAACAGTTCAGTGTTATCTATTATAGGTTAATCAAGTAAGCTAAGTACGTTTTTGAATTTTAATTAATCCAGAAAAGCAGCTGTCTTTTTAGACTGACTGCAAATCAGTTTTCCAGGTCAATTCAGGATCCAGGAAAGTAAAACTTAATTCCTTTTTGAGGTGTAAAATGGTCACAGCACATCCAGTCACATAGCTAAAATTATAACAAAGTTTTCATGTGACCACAATGTACTGCCGGTAGTTATATTACACAAACCAGTTGAGGAATCTTGGCTAATTTTGTTTTTGTCTATAACTCCCATGATAATCGAATTCCATTCCATCCATCGAATCACATTTAATGCACTGTAGTGCACAGTTTATTAAGCCTGACAGAGTAGACGGTGTCTGGAGAACAAACAGCCATCTTTTCATTAACGCTGAGGTATGTGTCTGCACTAGAGAAACAACAAGTCAGTGACAGAGAAAAAAAACAGAGGTCCTTGAAGGTTCGAACTAATCCTGTTCACTCGTGCTACAGCGGCCTGAAATGCATGCTAAAAACACAAGGACAAAAAAAAAAAAACATAATCTTCCCATCTATCTGCTGAGAAATCACACTTAAATATATAGATTGTGTGAGATTGCCATTTTGTTTTAGAAATGTGTAAGTTCATTTTGTAAAACCAGACACCTCTAAAATAACACACAATTTCACTAAAACCATTTCAACTATTACGCATACCAAGCTGTTTACTCGTGTGTAGTACTTGTGAAGTTCACTTCAGTTGGAAAATATAGTTTAATTAACAGCCACACATATGTTAGTGCCTCTATATATGTGTGTGTGTGTGAGAGAGAGTATGCTAAGGCCCAGATGTACAGCTGTCATGAGTTGAAGCTGTTTGAGTTGTTTTGGGAGACTCTAAAAGCCATAATTACCGGTCCTTAAGAGCAGAACGGCTGCAAATTACAGCTGCGCTCTGAGCAAACTAAAATAGCCTGATTCAATTATTTACAAATGAAGAATGCCAATGGTGTGTTATCGCGCACACAACCAGCTTGCTTTCATAGGCACGCAAGTACACACAAACTCTCACCACACACACACACACACACACACACTCTGGGCTGGTGAAGAGGAGATGCGTGACAGGACTGACTGAGGCCTTACCAGCAGTCTCCCCTCCTTCAGCTTCATCATGTGTGTTCAATTACCATAGCAAGACTGCACCAGAACAATGTCAACAGATGCACAAATACAGCTATCACTGTATACTACAATCTGACATTTAGATACATGAGCTAGATTGGGACAGAACTGTAGAAGCCTGGAGTCTTTTTCTTTTCATTAGGGAGTGAAATCCCCATACTCCGACATCCAGATATGTCTGGGATGCTCGCTCTGCGTGGCCCACAACGGAACCCAGCCTCTGGGGGGACGGCCAATGTTTCTGGTCTTTCCAGAAAGATATCCGAAAAACAGATAACAGACATCCATGACATGAGAGGGACAATGAGAAAGACACATTTCTGTTAATCTGTATTTCAGATGTGAATGCAGATCACTTTAGACAATATCTGGTGGATTCCAAACTTGCATTTTAGCTGATGCGTTCTGCCTCTTTTTCGTTTCACAAGGACTTAATGGACTTGAAGTGGAGTGGAAACCAGAACACTTTCGGTGTCAAAACCTTGGTCCCTAGCATATAGACTCTGCATTCATATGCAAAAAATTGTTTATAGACAGTCCCACCGTCCTGTCAGAGAGGCTCACCCATCCTGAGGTGGGTGTGTGTTAATATTGTGTCAGCTCTCTTCTGTTGCCTTCACTTCCTACTTTGCAAAACTGCATACTGAACCCAAAATGTAATTATTTCTAATACATTCCCTGCTGTTTACATTCGAGCAGCTCCCAGTTGTCTGCAAAAAAAAAAGGATATTGAATGATAATGACGTTAAGTAGTCAAGCACACTATTAGACTTTTAGACCTTGACTAAACCCACTAATCTCAATATGCATTCTCACCCTCTTAAGCATGACCTTTGCCCTTTCACTGGCCTCAACTGTGACCGGTCAACACTGGTATCCAACACTACTCAAATGAATCCCTGTTTCAATAGACTTAAATTTTTGCAAAGTTTTTTTTTTAAAGCAATTAAATACTGTAAATAATCATCACACATGCTCTTCACCATTAATTAGAGCCTATAATAAGTCTCTATGGGGGTCCTCATTAGGCCTGATTGTTGTCTTTCAGCTACAGTGAAAGAAAATATGAATTCGTTTCCAGTGTTTGCTCAGTCTGACACGTGGCACGGCAAAGTGCTGCCAGGTTTGGGTTAATCCGCATCCCCAATGGCCCAAGGGGCACCTCGCCATAATGGAGAATGGCATGCTGGGTACCTCGATTTTGCACTGCCAGAGGGCTCCGTCTGGTTCATGATATCAGCCCGCTCCGCCCCTCCTTGCTGTGACTCATTAACAAGCTCAGGTCCCGGGAGGGGTCCCATCTGTGTGCCACCTGTACGAAATCATCACCAAGAGCAATATTTAATGCAGGACACTATTCACATTTGTTTCAATGTTTCCCTCATGCACTATCTCTTAAGTGACTGTTATGTCTATTCACTTATTTCCTGTCTCTCTCTCTCTTTCTCTCCCACCTCTTTCTGTCCCTGCCCGTCTGTTTTGTAGAGATGATGGATGGACCGATTAGTCCTCCCGCTGTAAATGAGGCAAAGAGAGTCTGTGATGTTGACTTAATGGCAAAGCATTTTTCCAAGACTTTCCAAGACCTACAAATTAACATTACACTGTAATTTATATAAAGGCAAATGAGCCCATTTATCTTAAAACATTTTTATTTGTAATAGATAACAAGTGTCTGAGAAAGGTTGTTATGGATGGAATATAATCAAAAGTTGATTTGAGGTTTAATGGTTGTTTAGCCAACATTTCATCCAGTGTTTTAGGATGATCATGTCCTTCACAGTGGCTCGATTTTGTACAAAAAAGTTGTCAAAGCTCTAAAGACCTTTATTAGGTCAAACCCCATTGTGATACATTTCAGGGTTTAAAATTTTCTCTCGCAATAACCATTAAAGGTCATATATGTACCACTCAGAAAACCCTTATTAATAATGACACACTCTGTAGGCGTAAGCACCAACCAGGGCAACGACTAAAAGTGACACAGGCCTATACGAGGCCCTGAAATGGACACTGAATGTTGGAAAATAAATTCCATTCATATTTAGAATAATGTCTGTAATGTTCCTATATATTTTATTTGCACTCTCACTGGCTCTATGATACTAACTAGCCTTCCGTTTGCAAATCACTCCATCAGCCAACAGCGTGAAGCAGCCATTGCCAGACACACGCCACACAGCCAAGCCACAGCCAGCTGGCCAACCCAGCTTAACTTTGGTAGGTTACAGTTAGCTAGTTGGCTTCTGCCTTGCATCGCCCTTGGCTAGTAGAGGGCAGTCATTAGTTATACACCTTTGCTTCTTGTTGGCTCAAAAAATCAACACCATTTGTCTGAGTGCATCATTTAGTTCCATGGATCACATTAGCATTAGCAAGTATTTTGGCAAGCTGTAAACAACATTTCCACTCAAATTGAATTTGCATCACTGCAACCCAGTGATGCTGCGTGTAACTGACCCACAATAGCAAGCAGGCCAGCATTAGCTAACTAAAAACACAATATGATCATGTATTTTCCTTGCTTTGCAGTATGTTAGCTTTGACTTTGGGCTTGGTGTTGAGATGTTTCAGTGGGTGCTGGTTGTTTGACATTAGCAGACATCTGACATCTGTCAGCTAATATTAACTAGTGGAGAGAAATGGAGAGAGAGGAGAACGCATAAACATCTTATAAAAATCTGTTACAGGCAACCAACGAAATCGTGGACCGTCTTATTGTTTAGGTTACATTACAACCTGTTCAAAAATTGGTAATAAGAAGTGATTAATACATAAAATTCTGGATAGCCTATGATACAGAAATGTGAAGTATTAGAACTTGGCTGCCTCCAGTTTAGTAATAAGTCTTATTCTCTTCCTATTTGTTACCATCCAGTTATTTGGAGAACAAGAATGGGAGACCACACAAGAGTTGAACTAAAAGAGAAAAACTAAATTAAACAAAACTGAACAATAGGGTACAGTGGACAAAAAACAAATGTCACCAAACCCAAACAAATAGTGGAAGCCAGTGCATAGAGAGGAAATCCCCTGTCAGACGAGGAATCTGAAACATTGCTGGCTTCATCTAAACACTGGATGTATCGGGCAGTCAGACCTACTGGAGGACCTAACTCTGTTCTCCTGCAAGGTGAGACCATGGCGGTAAAAGCCTGTCCAAGGAGGCTTCCCACAAGGTATTTGCCTTCTTTAATGACCCTCCTTGGTGATGTAGCCTGTTGGGAGACCTCTAAATGGTTTGCCACATATCATGATTGTAATATTGTGGTAAAAAAAAAAAAAAAATTGGCTATTTAGCCTGAATATCAGGCTACCTCGTGTTTAAACTATCGTTTAATGTTTTATTATGAGAATCAGGACCCAGTAAAATTGATGAATGATTCTACTGTCTCTTAGAATAGTGGAGTAAAATCAACAAATAAGTTCACAGCTCAATAAAGTTTTGTTTTGCATATAATTTCAGGAAGAGGTTTGGCAAGGACATTAAAATCGTTCTTCACTGGGACCACTGACTCATGTCAGTATAACCTGCTAATTCCTCTGGCATCTGCTACTCATCCTCTCCCACTTAGACAAAGTAGATAATCTTCAGACACAATGGACAATCTAATCAAGTGGAATTTTTGTGCATCCTGCGCACTAACTGACATTGTTTCATTTAATAATCATAGTCACATGGCTTACACAGAAAATCATGTGGAGGCCTATTCACCGGGGAAATCAGCACAATTATTACATGTTCAGAAATCATACGAGTACGCCGATGCTCAAACTTTAGACTTATGAAACAGTGACTCATTTAATCTGTAATACATCCAACTGTGTTCACTCGTCTCTGATTTGCAGTGTTGCTAGTGAGCTCAGTGTTGCCAGGCGGAGAGACAGAAGAATAATGGCCCTCATTTCACCTTTTCTTTGCTATGCATGGGTTCACCACTGGAGGAGGATTTTATTTTCTGCTGGAGTCTCAGAGGAAGACATAAAAGGCCTAAAAAGACCATAACACCGTCAAAATGTTGCTTTTAGAATATGACCTAAAGCAGAGTTACTAGCATTAGTGTCTTGTGTTTTTCCATTAGATCCAAAATTTCAGCAATGTGTGCAAATCTTAAGAGAAAGTCTCTTTTGCAAATGTGCACACTACTAAAATATTCTAAGCTTGAGGTAAAAACACTGGTCATTAAATCTTAGAAGTATTACATTCAACATGTGCTCAAAGTTATGTCATGAGTTCTTCTGAATAATACAGTATGCGGCTAAAGCACAATGTCTGTGTATAGACAGAAGGAGATTGGTTTAATAATTTTTAAGAAATGCACAAAAGAGGATAAGTAATTAGAAATCACTGGTTAGAGAGTGCTCAATGCAATGGATAGCCCATAAAGTTAATATTCTTTGACTGGAGTAGGCTAAAAACATGCCAAATGCTAAAATATATGTAAAACTTCTAACACCAAAATGATTTACTTGATACTAGTTCAGCATCTTTCACCACCTTTATTTCAGAATAAAATGAGATAACGGTGTGAAGGTTTGATCAGTCTAATACATCTCAGCAGAGGATTAACATTGCCATCTGTTGATGTAATGGAGCTATTACAGCTGTAAACTGAAGCCACTGAGAACCAGACACACAAGTTAACATGATATTTGCTGAATTCTGATTCAGTGTTCCTTCAGGGTGTTAATTACACATTCATGTGACAGCCTTGGACAAGCTTTAAATTGGGCTAAAATCAATTTATTTTTTATATTTTCTACTTATCGTCTCTGCTATTATTTTTGCATTTTGGCACCAATTGGATACAGGGGTTAGCAAGGTCTACAAGAGTAAACCGTTCATGATGGTTTCTCCAATTAATCCTCATTTAATCCTCCTCCAGTGTTAACGAGGCACAGCAGGACATTGGTGCAGGATGATCAGCCTAGCCAAGACACTGCCAATCACAGCTCCCGTCCCCAAAGTGCTGGACTGTGGACAGAGTGGGCTTTGCAGCTAATGAAGACCCTGTGGCCGCTAGCAGCTGCTGGTTGGTGATAAGGAATGGGAGACCTTCAAAGACTCAAATATATATCATTATAGCCAGTGAGCGGCTCAAAGAACCAGCTGGGGGTGAGGAGGACTCATAGGCCTGGAATATAAACTGTATAATGAATACTGTGGTTTGCAGAATCCACACTAATGATGGAGGAATTGAGACTACATGTGAGGAAGGCACAAGTATAGTGCAGAAAACATGCAGAGAAAGAAAGTGTCCAGTTTGCAATTCTGATTCTAGTGTTCTTGTTGTAATAGAGTACAAAATGCTGACACAGTGTGGTGCATTAACATAACGCATACTGTATAAGTAAGCAAGACTATTCATGATACACCTGATGTCCTGAAAAAAGTAAAAAGGACACAACCAATATATATATATATATATATATATTAGTGCTGTCAAAATTAACGCGTTAATTTTGTCGATTAATTTTAAAGAATTAACGCGTTAAAAAAAATTAACGCAATTAACGCGGTTTTGTTTACTTCCGGTGGCGGCCGCCATTTTGGATGTGGCAAAGTAGAGCTTTGTTTCCCAGATATATTAGTGTGTGTGTGAATGGGTGTATAAGAGGCATTAACTTAAAGCCCTCACGGAGACTGCGCCCTGGGCGGTCGCCCACATTGCCCATAGCTAAAACCGGCCCTGCTTGTTTTAGTTTACGGGCAGATCTGCCACATCCAATATGGCGGACACGTTAACGTAACGGACCAACCTGCTCAGTGAGGCGTCTGTGTATATATGTCTATGATCTATCCTAACTAAAGGAGAGTCTGTGCATATATGTCTATGATCTATCCTAACTAAAGGAGAGTCTGTGCATATATGTCTATGATCTATCCTAACTAAAGGAGAGTCAATGTCTGTGTATAGACAGAAAGAGATTGGTTTAATATTTTTTTTTAAATGCACAAAAGAGGATATGAAATTGAAAATCACTGGATAGAGAGTGCTCAATGGGATAGCCCAATAAGTTAATATTCTTTGACTGGAGTAGGCTAAAAACATGCCAAATGCTAAAATAATGTAAAACTTCTAACAACAAAATGATTACTGTTACTAGTTCAGCATCTTTCACCACTTTATTTCAGAATAAAATGGATAACGGTGTGAAGGTTTGATCAGTCTAATACATCTCAGCAGAGGATTAACATTGCCATCTGTTGATGTAATGGAGCTATTAAGCTGTAAACTGAAGCCACTGAGAACCAGACACACAAGTTAACATGATATTTGCTGAATTCTGATTCAGTGTTTCTTCAGGGTGTTAATTACACATTCATGTGACAGCCTTGGACAAGCTTTAAATTGGGCTAAAATCAATTTATTTTTTATATTTTCTACTTCGTCTCTGCTATTATTTTGCATTTTGGCACCAATTGATACAGGGGTTACAAGTCTGCAAGAGTAAACCGTTCATGATGGTTTCTCCAATAATCCTCATTTAATCCTCCTCCAGTGTTAACGAGGCACAGCAGGACATTGGTGCAGGATGATCAGCCTAGCCAAGACACTGCCAATCACAGCTCCCTCCCCAAAGTGCTGGACTGTACAGAGTGGGCTTTGCAGCTAATGAAGACCCTGTGGCCGCTAGCAGCTGCTGGTTGGTGATAAGGAATGGGGAGACCTTCAAAGACTCAATATATATCATTATAGCCAGTGAGCGGCTCAAAGAACCAGCTGGGGGTGAGGAGGACTCAGGCCTGGAATATAAACTGTATAATGAATACTGTGGTTTGCAGAATCCACACTAATGAGGGAGGAATTGAGACTACATGTGAGGAGACAAGTATAGTGCAGAAAACATGCAGAGAAAGAAAGAGTCCAGTTTGCAATTCGATTCTAGTGTTCTTGTGTAATAGAGTACAAAATGCTGACAACGTGTGGTGCATTAACATAACGCATACTGTATAAGTAAGCAAGACTATTCATGATACACCTGATGTCCTGAAAAAAGTAAAAAAGGACACAACCAATATATATATATATATATATATATATATATATATATATATATAGATATTAGAATATATAATGCTAAAGACTGGTAGTAATTTAGTACCGCAGTAGCTGCTGGTTGCATAGTCTCACTTTAAGAATACGATATGAGAGTAAACTATTCAAAGTGAGTGTGATGGTGATTAACATCAAGGTTGTAAATATGCCTTGGAGGGATAAAGAAAGTGAAAAGAAACAATATTGCGGGACAGTTTCCATTAATTTGACTTCCTGCAGTGGTCAAAGAACAGACAGCGAAGTCCGAAGGGACCAAAGGGAGCAGTGGATGATCTATTGCTAGAGAGCTAAAGGAAGAAAACTACTGACCTCTGAGTGACAAACATACTGCACCTGCAGCTGTAGTTTCATCAGGTCTGGGTCAGTTGTAGTGATCTAAACTTTCTGCAAGTTTTATAAGAATTACAGAAATCTAGATCTGTGCTGTATGGAAGGTGTCATGAGATAACCGTTGTTATGATTTGGTGTTATATAAATAAAATTGAATTGAATTGAATTGAACTTCAAATTCATTTTTTTTCTGTGTTTCCCCTCTGATGTCCTCTCACTGCTCCACATCACCTCTCTGTGATCTACAGAGTTTCCTGATGGACAGAAAGCATTACTTGACACTAAGATAGTTATTTCAGTATGTGCTGCCCAGGCTGGTAGCTCAAAGCACCAGAGGAGTGTTGTATTAACACCATTTGCAAAGGAGCTTTGGGCTGCCGGGAGGATGAGGTTTCCAGGCTCTGGATGAGGGGAAGCCAGTAAGGAATGTTGACAAGGAGCAGAGCTAGTGTTGTGCCAGAACCGGAGCCAATGTAACCACTCAGCAGTCTTTGTAGATATGGCAGAGGCTAAGAGACCAAAGATGGACAGAGAAGGAGAGCCACAAGAGGCCCCAGGACAAGAATAAATCTTGGACTTGTTTGGTCGTTAGAGAAAGCTTTGTGGGCTTTGTCACTCTTAAGTGTGCTGAAATATCATATTTATATAGGGTTAGATATAAATCTCTGTTTATTTTTCATACTAATTCTTCTTAGACATGTTTATTAAGTATAAACGATCTTTATTTTACTAGTTATTTGCTGTTCTAGATCTTAAAGTTGGTGTTTGCAAAAGTGGGAGGTACAATAACAACAACTCAGCTGTGGAACAAGAATGAACTGAGAATCAAAGCAAACAGTAACAGTAATGAATGTTTATGAACAATAATACGGAATAACATACGACAGTTCATTATTGTTTACAGGCTTGTCTCAGAAATTTAGCTCCAATTCTTCATTCACTGGACTATTCCCCATCTATATTAGACAGTATTTCTTGACCAACTCTTTTGCAGGTGATAAAAATGCTCCATAAAGCATGAATATTTTCATTTTGGTCATTCATTATTCATTAACTAGTTCTGGACTGCCTTAAAGCTTGGTCTCTATGTTCTTCTTTTCTAAGGAGGATTTCCCACAAACAGTGATGGCTTTAAACTCCTCAGAGATCTCCAGCAAGGTCTTCCCTTTAGTCTCAGGCAGGATGAAGAAGGTGAAAAGAAAACCCAGCAGGCACATACAGGCGAACAGCACAAAGCAGTAAGAGTTCAGGGCAGTCTGGGAGAGAGGAAAGGGAGGGTAAAGCATGAGCTTCACGTGTTAATCAATTCATGAATGTGCTGAGGCGTTTTTATCATTTATCGTACATTATAGATACATAGATAGCATTTCTAAAGATATTTAAATACTTATTGCACACTAAATGATGTTCACCCCATCATTAATCTAACTTATAATCAATTAAAAGTGTAGCTGTACTAATACTTAAAGACTAAAATATATCACAACAAATAATTGTAACAAATAATAATAATTTTACAGTGTAAGCATTGGCATGCTGCTTTATTTCATGTCTCTACTCACAATAAGGAATGGAAAGACTAGGCCCATTATGGCAAACATCAACCAGCGCTGGATGCCCATGATGACAAATGATGCCAGTCGATTGGACTGAATGAAGAGCTCGCTGTTGAGAGTAGCTGTAGCTCCCCCTGATGACACAGGTCATGTGATTCAGTTAATTATCATTGCATGCAAACACCTTTTCTATGTGCAGCAGAACGCAGTGTGTAATGTGCTGAACTTTCTTTTTGTTTCTCCAACACTAAGCTGAGTAAAGCACATACCAGGTCCCCCGCAGAAGAAGAGGATGAAGAGGATGATCAAAATAACGCTGATGTATGGAACCCAATAGGCGGAATCCTGCATGAAGACAATTTTGTGAATATTTGTGAGTATTTATTGAACTCCTGCCTTTGTATACTGCAGTCGTAGCTGACACATATTTACCTACCTATTATAATGGAATAGGTCTTTTTCAGTTTTGTTGGCTGTATATTTTCATATTTAATTTAATGGCATTAAAGGCTCCATTCACCCAAATGACAAAACCATATTTTCTCATACACGTACATATACTGTTGCCCATAGAGTTGGAATACAACATTTTTACCTCTTCTCATGAAATAATTGTGACAGTGTGATTTATTCTTGGTAGATAAAGTGTATCTTCTAAAAACTTTATTGATCAATCTCTTTCAAGCATTAAACCACAATTAACCTGATGTGTATTAACAGAAATAAAAAGAGGAATGTGTCTGAAAACACAATTATTCCAACGTAATGGGCAACAATGTACATATTTTCTCAGTCAAACCATGCAGATAGTTTTGTGTTTGTCTGCTTTGGTTTCTACCTTCAATGGAGGTGAATGGAATTTTATCTGTGAAGCTCACAGGAACTTCTACTTTGGTAGAAAGTTCCAGTAAAAAAAACAGTTTATAGTGAAATCTGTAGATGAGATGTTATTTCTGGGAGGAAATGTTGCTGTTAAGTTTATTAAATGTATTTTTTTAATGTTGTGAGAAAAAAATCCACTCACATCCAATTTGTTAGAAATATGTTAAATCTCGAAGTCTGATGTCTAAAACCTGTGCAAATAAAACTAAACCTGTCTGCATGGCGTGACACAGTTAGCAAGGGTATGAAAGGATTGGGTGAACTGACCCTTTAAGATACATCTTCTAACCTCACTGATGGCTACTTCTGTGTTAGTAGTCAAAGGTAGCAGGTTTACCTTCAGGCTGAGTGTGACTGTGACAAACACCCAGCAGGCAGACATGACAGCATAACCCCCCCAGAACAACGGCTTCCTCCCGATATGTTCAATCAGCAGTCCCTGAGAGAGAGAGAGAGAGAGAGAGAGAGAGAGAGAGAGAGAGAGATCCAAAACAATGAAGAAAAAGGAAACAGTCTCTGTCAATCATTTGCTCTCATGCTAACACAACAAGGCCATTAAAGTCATTTAAATACTGTATGGCTCTAAAATGAATTAGAGCTGTATAATCCTAGACATGATACACTTTCCTAAACACTATGACCATAAAATATAATGAGCAACTCATTTTCATTCTTCTGTTTTGCCTGTCGACACTTTAAACCAAATGTTTTGCATCCATCATATATTGTATATACATCCTGTATGTCAATCATTTAAATACAGTTCAGTCAGCTGACTCATGTGTAATGGATGATTATGTGAATGTCAAACAGGACAGGATTGATGTTTGACATCTAGGCTTTTGACCTTGTCACTTCCCAGAAGAAAACACAGATCAGCACAGCGTGGAGTGAGGAGTGACAATAACAACTTTCACCCTACAGGTGGATGTGGATACTGGGGTGGATGTGATGCTTTAGGAATGCCAGCAGGAGGTGACTGTAAGGTACATGGTGTTACAGCAGCAGCTGACAGTGTAAGTGCACCACCGTGTGTTGGATATATATTATGGGCCTGGAGGCCTATCACCTCAAGTGAAGCTGAGGGAGTTACTCACACAAGAGATGGAGGTGATAATTTCAGACACTCCAAGACCAAGAGTGACATAACGGATTTTGTCTCCCGGTATGCCTGCCTTCAGGAAGATGTCAAAAGAGAAGGTACTGATCTGAGAAGGAGAGAAGCAATGGTTTGATTTTTAGAGGCTATAATCTTCATTGTTTGGATGCTAAAATTAGTGTACAAAGGAAGCATTTCCATCCTCACAGCAGACATGCCCGACAGCTGGTTGCAACAGTAGATTATGGACATGGACATAAGCTGCCATCGGACACTCCTGTCCCTCAGGAGCTGCAGAGGGCTTTTTGGTGGGGCTGCCTCAATGGCCAACTGCTCAGCCAACATTTCGTCCATCTCCTCTTTGTAGTCACCCTGACCCCACAGGCTCTGGAGAGCTGGGATGAGAAAAAAACAGAAAAAAATGACTTGGACAATGATTATTATTTTTTTAAACTGATTTTCACAAGTAGCTTATATTCAATCAAATCCAATTTAAAGTAGTGTTTTTTGAATATGGGAAATATACCAACCTTTTTTGCAAGCCATATCATCACCTTTCTCTATGAATAAGTATCTGGGAGCCTCAGGAAGAAAAGGCAACACTATAACCTGAACAACTGAGAAAAATGCAGGGACACAGAGGACAATGTTCCACAGCTCCTCACGGCCAAGAATCTCGCTGAAAAAACAAAACAAAAAACCCTAAATGAAGTCTTGTGTGTTTAAATATTTTGGACATTTCCTCTTTATTTACTTTCTAAAATTTCATAAAAATGAAAAGGAAACAATGGCTTGGCGCTTGTGTTTTATTTTGTGCATTCACACTGAGCTCTCTCTCATCCTCTCATCAAATAATCAAAACAACTCTCCTCATACATGAGTGGATACCTGAGTCCAAAAAACTGTCCAGACAGTTTGCCGAGTGACGCGAAAGTCACTGAAGTCAGAGTCACTATACCTCTGAACTTTCTGGGTGAAATCTCTCCCAGGTACATTAAATGGGTGCTCAGTCCCAAACCTGCAGGTCAAGAGACAATGTTAGTCAGTCAGGTAAAAACATGATGTGAATTATTCCTGTAACTTATTATTATGGCTTACCTGCTGTGTAACCATACAGGATCCTTGCCACAATAATCATTTCATATGATCTGGCGTATTTACTTGTCATCATGATCCCTGCTGCAACAATGGCAATCGAGCTGTTGCAGATCATTGCTTTTTTTCTGATGAAGGTAAGGCAAGGGCAAGGCAAGTTTATTTGTATAGCACAATTCGTACACAAGGCAATTCATAGTGCTTTACAGAGGCAAGGAAAAACATTTGACATTAATACAAGCAATAGCAATAGAAATAAAACATTAAAAAGAGAAGAAAATTTAATTAAAAACATCAGAATGTCATTTAAAATCATTAAAACAGCAAATTTGAAAACAATTTAAAAACATTAAACGAATCACTGGATTATGATTAAAAATTCTTTAAAAGAGCTCAGCCATAAGCACGTGAAAAGAGAAAAGTTTTTAACATTTCGTTTATGTATTGTGGGCCTAAACCATTCAGTGATTTGTAAACTAGTAGCAGAACTTTAAAATCTATTCTGTGGCTAACTGGGAGCCAGTGTAAAGACTTAAGAACTGGGGTGATGTGTTCTGATCTCTTTGTTCTGGTCAAAACTGCGTTCTGAATGAGCTGCAGCTGTTTGATACTTTTTTGGGGGAGTCCAGTCAAAAGACCATTACAGTAGTCAAGTCTACTGGAGATGAAAGCATGGATCAGCTTCTCCTGATCTGTTTGGGACATAAAGCCCTTAACTCTGGATATGTTCTTAAGTTGGTAGAAGGCTGTTTTGGTGACTGATTTTATGTGACTGTTGAAGGTCAGATCTGAGTCTATCAACACGCCAAGGTTTCGGACTTGGTCTTTAGTTTTTAGAGACAGTAACTCAAGGTGTTTACTGACAGCAACCCTCTTCTCTTTATTGCCAAAAACAATGACCTCAGTTTTTTCTTGATTTAACTGAAGAAAATTTTGGTTCATCCAATTTTTGACTTGCTCTAGACAGTTACACAATGACTCTATAGGACTGCAGTCATCTGGGGACAGCGCAAGATATATCTGTGTGTCATCTGCATAACTATGATAGTTGACATTAGAATTCTGCAGAATTTGACCCAAAGGCAGCATATATAGGCTGAACAAAAGGGGTCCAAGAACTGACCCCTGAGGAACCCCACATGTCATAGCCACTCGATCTGATTGATTACTTCCAATGGTCACAAAATAACTCCGTTCCTCCAAGTAGGACCTGAACCATTCTAGGACTGTTCCACGGAGTCCTGCCCATGTTTCCAATCTGTTCAGCAGTGTGCTGTGATCCACAGTGTCAAACGCAGCACTGAGATCCAGCAGGACCAGAACTGATACTTTGCCTGAGTCAGTGTTCAACCTTATGTCATTTAACACTCTAATAAGAGCTGTTTCTGTACTGTGGTGAGCTCGAAAACCTGATTGAAATTTGTCAAAAAGTCCACTGGAGTTCAAGTAATTACTGAGTTGATTAAAAACCACTTTCTCAACAATCTTGGCTATAAAAGGAAGATTTGAGACAGGTCTGTAGTTGGTTAACTTGAAAGTATCCAGCGTTCGCTTTTTTAAGAGTGGCTTGATGGCAGCTACTTTTAGGGGTTTAGGAAACGTGCCTGATTGAAGTGAGCAATTTATTATTTGCTGCAGATCTGTTTGGACAGATTTTACAATAGCTTTAAAAAAGTCAGATGGCATTGTGTCAAGACAGCATGTCGATGATTTAAGATGCTGAACTGTTTCTTCTATGTTTTTTTGATCAACTGTATTAAATTCTGACATCACAGTTGATTCATTCCTAGGCGGTTTTAGGGATTGCGTCACTTTATCATTTTGTAGATTTGTGTTGATATTTAACCTTAAAGATTTGATTTTTTCATCGAAAAAGTGAGCAAATTCATTGCATTTTTCTTTTGAAGAGAGTTCTGAAACTATCTCTTTTGGGGGGTTTGTAAGCTTATCAACTATAGCAAACAGAGTGCGAGTGTTGTTGATGTTTTTATTAATAATTTTAGAGAAGTGTTGCTGTCTAGCCTTGATTAACTCATGGTTGAAATTACAGAGACTTTGTTTGTAGAGGTCGTGGTGAATTTGGAGTTTAGTTTTTCTCCATTTACGCTCTGCTTTCCTGCATTCTGTTTTCAATGCCTTTACCATCATAGTGTTCCTCCATGGTGATCTCTGTCTACTCAAGGTCATCTTAGTTTTAATAGGTGCAACAGCATCCATGACATTTGAGATTTTCCAGTTGAAATTATCCAGGAGTATATCAACTGTCTCTGCGCTCACAGTTGGTGACATTGCTATAGCCTCCATAAACTTAGCACTAGTATTCTCATTTATGTACCTTTTCCTAACAGACACAGAGGTTATCTGAATGTTTGGAATTATCTGTAAGTCACATAACAAGTCTTTTTTAGGCTATAGGACTGAATTCTGCATTAAGTGTCTCTTACTCACCTTCCCAGCATGCCTGAGACAAATGTGACACTTATTGTACCAAAGAGACCCCCGACAGCGTACATGGAAACGATAAGGGACCAGATCATCGTGATTGTCTGTGGAGGTGGGGGCTCTTCATATCTGTTGTACCAGCTGCTGTTAATGAAGCGCTGTATGTACTGCGGTGGAAGTGTAACTCAGTGAGAAATTGGAAAATGATGCTCCCTTTTTATTTTTCACATTTAAACAGACAGGAGTCTCTCAGCAGGATGAAAAGTGATGTATCTCACCGGTGAGGGAGAACTCAGTTCAGTAATGTGATAGCCAGCATGAAAGCTTCCACCGATTCCCAAAATAATGATGAGGAACAGAGCGTTACCACGCGTCTACAGAGCAGAGTGAGGGGAGTGATTAGAAACAGATAGGATAATAGAAGTCTTTTTTTTCTTGACTCATACAATTATATGATATTTTTGTCATCATTGTCATTGTCATCAAAATTTCTGCAGACTCTTTTGGGATATGCAAAAGGATTCTTCAAACCTTAAAGTCTGTGTAAAGTAAGAATAAATACGTGTTTTGAGTTTGTCAGACCAAAGAAGAAAATAAAGGAAAGTTATTAACCACCCAGCCAAATTTGAATGATTAAAAATATCGACAAATTCATGAAATTTGGAGTCAAAATCTGTAAAAAGGGGCAGTGTTCTTCTGTGGAACAAACTACCATTCTGGGTTCAGGAGGCAGACACAGCCTACACCTTTAAGAGTAGACTTAAGACTTTCTTTTTTGCTAGAGCTTATAGTTAGGGCTGGCTCAGGTCTATTGCACGTCTGTCCGTCCTGGGAGAGGGATCCCTCCTCTGTGGCTCTTCCTGAGGTTTCTTCCACCTTTTTTCCCTGTTAAAGGTTTTTTGTGGGCAAGTTTTTCCTCACTCGAACCGAGGGTCTAAGGACAGAGGGTGTCACTCCCTGTACAGATTGTAAAGCCCTCCGAGGCAAATGTACTTTGTGACTTTGGGCTATACAAATAAGATTTGATTTGATTTGTTCTCCAGGGCTATGGGGTCGTGTCCACTAAATGTGCCAAAGCCATGCCCACTCGTGGGCGCAGTCATAAGCTATATGAAGCGACTGAAACGTGTTAGATGAATTCAGAAAATTACATGACTAACTTTGAAAAACTCTGACAGAAATTAATTCATCTCTATCTCTCTGCTAGGGGTGCAGAGGTATGCTCAGGGTGGCCTCAGCGTGTCATGGAGCCACCCTTTAAGACCGCCCCAAAAAATCCTGGACTGAAAACTGGCGAAAAACTGTTTTAACCTCTAACTCCACATTTCAGTAATATATCGTTCAAAGTCTTTTCATGTTTTCAGCAACTATTTTTCAACATATTTAATGTATTTTGAAAGAAATCTCAGAATTGCCTTTACGCAGACGTTAATCCTGTAACTACTTGTTCCTTACAGAAGACGTAGTACTGACTATATACTGGACCTTTGTTCCACCTTTTTTGTTGGAAGGTTTTCTGATCTCGTACTGAACTAGTGTTTCTCTTTGTGGAATAAGATCGCTGATGAAAGTATATTTTCGCATCATTAAAATAC
>NC_040016.1:3313831-3320303 GCF_000972845.2 Larimichthys crocea | reverse complement strand
AGCCATGCCCACTCGTGGGCGCAGTCAGCAGCTATATGAAGCGACTGAAACATGTTAGATGAATTCAGAAAATTACATGACTAACTTTGAAAAACTCTGACGGAAATGAATTCATCTCTATCTCTCTGCTAGGGGTGCAGTGGTATGCTCAGGGTGGCCTCAGCATGTCATGGAGCCACCCTTTAAGACCGCCCCAAAAAATCCTGGACTAAAAACTGGCGAAAAACTGTTTTAACCTCTAACTCCACATTTCAGTAATATATCGTTCAAAGTCTTTTCATGTTTTCAGCAACTATTTTTCAACATATTTAATGTATTTTGAAATAAATCTCAGAATTGCCTTTACGCAGACATTAATCCTGTATTTTAATGATGCGAAAATATACTTTCATCAGCAGATCTTATTCCACAAGAGAAACACTAGTTCAGTACGAGATCAGAAAACCTTCCAACAAAAAAGGTGGAACAAGGGTCCAGTATATAGTAAGTACTACATCTTCTGTAAGAACGGGTAGTATTGTTATGAGGCAAACAGTAATTGTGTAAAATCACTCAATTGATATGGAGCTTTCAAAATCTTAAATGCCTCCTCTAAAATAAAGACCAGTGTGTGTAACTCATTGACTAACCAACAATGTAAATTAACAAACGCTTTCATGAGCTTGATTAAAAAAATCCAAAAATGGTTAGATATATACTAGGTTTTATCATACTTGGTAAACATTATATATCGTATAAAAAAATGACTATGACCTCTGACTTTCAGACATACTGAAACCAAAACTACATTTTTTTTCTTTTATAAAATTCTTCTGCTCTAAATGTGTTGAGTGTCGTACTATTTTTGTTTTGAATGACGAGTTTAAAAAATAACTCTGACAAAGTGGAATGACTCAGCTAAAACTGAGCTTTAGTCACTGCGCTCTGACAAACACAACCTGCTTGCCTAAAAATAGTAAAGGTTGTGTTTTTCTTCCATTTCTCCTGTTATACTATTACATAATATTTCTACAAAGAAAAAGTAATGTTTCTAAAAGATTTTGACAGGCATATTTTCTTACTGCTTCAACTGTCCTGTGAACATTTACATAACAGTTATGCTGTCCTCGATTAAAATGATTCAGTAGAATTTAGTAAAAGCCTACCAGCTGTTGCAGCAAAGTTTCCATTTTGTCTTTACTGGCATGGACTTTACGGTGCATATGTACAGACACCAAGGACTGTGTTAAGGATTTCAGGCTGCTTATCATTAACTTTTCAGACCTTCTGACTAGAAATAAAGCAATCACAATGCAACCCTGACAATGACTTCCCCTGTGTGAGTCACTCATCTGCCCGTTGGGAGTGGACACTGTGCAGAAGAATCAATCCAATCCAGCTTGTTTTGCTTACAAACTTATATTAGGTTTTCTGGGTTATAGTGTAATATGAGTTTGTAGAAAAGACTGAAATCACAGATAGATATTCAAAATGGGAGGATTTGTCAGACAGGTGTATCCCATGGGGCCAAGTTCATTTAAACACAACTATCCCTAATGTTACCAGTAAAATTTTATGACTAAAACCAGTTGGCGCTTGGCTTATGTAGATTTTGTGTATTCTATTTTGGTATTGTAAGTAGCAGTATTCTGCGGTAAAGTGTTAGAAAGGTTATGAACATTATGTCCTTTAACCACAATGAAAGAAAAGATCTGAACAACATCATCATTATCAGAAACATCTGAATAAGACACGGTTTATTGCCAAGTTTTTATATACAATGAATTTGTCTTAGTGTTTTGGTGTAAAACAAAAACAATAGTAAAAGTAAAAATATAAGGAAGATGTATATAAATATAGATATGTGTGTACAGTATGTTTAAAATTAAAAGAGCTGGACGGTTTTATGCAGGAATGTGCAAAAGGTTCACAGTATGCAGAATATTTAAATGTGTAAATGTTTTTAAGACGTAGTAATCCAAAAGATGTTCAATAAAAAGTCGTACAGCATATATTGCGGTATCGTATTAATTTCATAGGCGCCTTCCTGTCACCCAAGGACACCTTACAATAAATGAGAGTAGACAGCAAATAACAGAAACAAACAAAAAGAACCATAAAGGTATATCAAATGACAAGAATACAACATTAAAAACAGGTTAAAATAGGACAATGCAATTGAATCAGATGGAAAAGGCTATTTTAAACAGGTGGGTTTTAAGTGCAGACTTAAATTGTGAGAGTGAGTTAATGTTCCTTATGATGGGGGGTAAAGAGTTCCAGAATTGGGGAGCCCATGGTGATGAGACAGGCGGAGAGGACAGTCAGGTGAATGGAGGAGGAAGATCTGAGGGAGCGAGGGGGAGCAGCAACAGGGAGAAGATCCAAGAGATATGGTGGTGCGAGGTTATGAATGGCTTTGAATGTGAGCTGAAGGATTTTGTAGTTGATGCGGGATTTGACCGGGAGCCAGTGGAGCTGTTGCAGGACAGGAGTGATGTGGTGGATGGAAGGGGCTCTGGTGATGATGCGGGCAGCTGAATTCTGGACCAGTTGGAGCTCATGGAGAGATTTGTGGGTGAGACCAAGGAGGAGGAGGGAGTTGCAGTAGTGCAGGCGGGAGGTGACGAGGCTATGAACCTGGGTGGCAGTGGTATGAGGTGCAGGGGCGCTGTATAGGAGGGGAAAGTTAGGACAATTCCAAGGGCCCACGACTGACAGGGGCCCTAAAAAATATGTACACACCAATATAAAATTATTAAACCAAATTTTGTCATGGGGCTCAAAATTCTTGGCGGCGTCCCTGATGAGGTGTAAGGGAGGGAAGGAGGCGGTTGATGTTGCGTAGGTGGAAAAAAGGGGGACCGGGTGATGTTGATGTGAGACTGAAAAGAGAGTGAGTTAAATCAAATCAAATCAAATCAGATTTTATTTGTATAGCCCAAAGTCACAAAGTACATTTGCCTCGGAGGGCTTTACAATCTGTACAGGGAGTGACACCCTCTGTCCTTAGACCCTCGGTTTGAGTGAGGAAAAACTTGCCCACAAAAAACCATTAACAGGGAAAAAAGGTGGAAGAAACCTCAGGAAGAGCCACAGAGGAAATCAACACAAACATATTGTACAATTACAATGACTGATAAAATGAAAATGAATTACAATGAATGATAAAATGATTACAGTAACAGATATGGTAGCAATAATGACAGTGGTATGTGTAGTGGACGTCATGCAGGATCACAGCAGCAGCCACGATCCACGAGAACCTGCTGGACGAGAGAGCACAGAAACTCCGGGGAAGTTTGGTTAGTAACATGCATTAATGAGACATGTCCACAGATGGAGAGAGAGAGAGAGAGAGAGAGAGAGAGAGAGAGAGAGAGAGTGAGTGAGTGAAAGTGAAAGAGAGGGTTTTCGGTAAGGGAGATGTGACTGCATCTTTAACCAATACCGTGCCTGGCTAGGCATAAGTTAGAGACAGGTGTTGTTCATATCGTGTCCGGCCAGCAGGGGGCAGTGAACGATATGTGTGTTGTTAAATGTCGGGCTCTCTGACTGCCGCTCCGCCGGAAGCTGCAGTGTTCAGTGTTTTCCGTAGTCATCGTTGTTGTAGCTGGTGACGGCGGCTAGCGGCTCTGTCAGCACAAAGAAAGACTCGACTTCTGTTTGTTTGTTTCGATATTTGGGAGTGAAAAAAAAAATGCCGCTGGAGAATCTAGAAGAAGAGGGTCTGCCCAAGAACCCCGACCTGAGGATAGCGCAGCTGAAGTTTCTGCTGACGATGGACGGACACCGACAGGACGCCAAAGTGAAGAGCGAGCTCATGGACGCTATCAGAGCTAACAGTGAGTTAGCGCATGACTGCGCTGTGCGACATGTAGCGGGGTTTAAAACAGGATGGTCGTCGAGCACACGGTGCTGACAGGCTTTATTGGTGCATGATAGCCTCGTTAATGTTTCAACATCCAAAATAAATAAATAAATGTATTCCACCTCAGCACGACGAGCATCAGAGAGATTAGCACGGTGGCTAACTTTGTTAGCAACCCTAAGCTAGCTGGGCAACAAGCGGAGGAGAAACATTTACTGTCTGCTCTGTTTTACAGAGAGCCCGGCTTATTCTTGTTTTGATTAGATTAGATATACTTTATTCATCCCACCACGGGGAAATGTACTTGTTACAGCAGCAGAGGAAAGTGTAGCAAACACTACAGACTTAGAAAAAACAATAAACAGACAGAAATATCTCACTACAGACTTAGAAAAAACAATAAACAGACAGAAATATCTAAAACCTACAACAAACACGAAAACATCAACCTTCAAAACAGACAAGTACTGAGGATAAAAGTGGCATGATATATAAAAAGAGTATTGTAATGTAAAGTCACCATGATATAAATAATAATAATAGTAGTTGTGCTCGGGGCTGTCATTTAACTTTGTTGTTTTTCTCTCTGCTTTCAGACATGGCTCCGTATTACGAGGGTCTGTGTAAGGACCTGAAGTGGCAGCTGGACGGTGACCTGCTGAGCAAAATGAAGAAGGCCAACGAGGAGGAGCTGAAGCGCCTGGACGATGTGCTGGAGGACGCCGAGAAGAACCTGGGAGAGAGCGAGATACGAGACGCCATGATGGCCAAAGCTGAGTACCTGATCAGGATCGGAGACAAGGTGAGTTCTCCTCAGCCCGCTCACCAAACTCCTCCGATGGGCCTCCTTTGACACAGTGTCCTATAAAAACAGGCCACCCGCGAGTGTTTTATCTCTTTTGTCACATTTATGTGTCAGTTCTGCATTGTCCGACTTAATAGACGTGGTGTGTTTGGTACATATATGGGTCGATAATGGGGATTATAACTGAGACCTGTTGTGAGGGAGTCAGTCAGCACCATACCGTCATGGTTGTTCATCTGCTCTGTATTAAGAAGCAGTATTACATGATGAGGTTTGCTTTACTGGACTGAGGCGTGTGCGTTGTGAACTATTGCAGCAAATAACTGATATTCAAAATGTATTCACGCTGTGATGAAACTTCAGTGGTGCTCTCTTCATCGCTGATTTTTTTCCCCCCAATATATATTGTTCAGTATTCATGAGTATTTGTTGGATAATTTGCTGGTTTTAAATCTGAACGTCCTATTTTTGATCATCAGCCTTCCAGGTTATCAGTCAAATAAAGAGCAAAATAATGTTTCAGATTTCTCGTGTAATTGGAGCCGACCGGTTTTTGCTCCAGCAGTTACAATGTTGCCATGGAAATGGCAGAGTAATATTTTTAGTGAGGCGGTCGGTTTGCTGTCATGCTGATTTCATCACCTCAACTCCACTCAAACTTTATTTATAAAGCACATTTAAAAATCACTGAGGTTGACCAAAGTGCTGTACAGGTTGATACAAATAATATACAAATAATACATAAAGTGCCATAATTACAGCGGGTTAAGACAAATGAACCTACATGAACCATCGCAGTTCATGGTCTCCTTTTGTATTATGACCGCTGCAGATGAGCACGTTTCAGGCACAACCTGTCTTGACAACAGACAGAAAACATAACATAAAATAACAAGACTCACTTCAAAGGTTGATAAGTTCATACACATTTAATGACACAAACACTTAATCATGCTAATGCTGACTATATCATTAGGGATGGGTGATCATGGACTAAAAAATGTATCCCGATAATTTCTGGTATTTATGACGGTAACGATACAAAAAACGATAAATAAACACCAGCGCTCGCTCTCTGTTATTGTTGTCTGTCTCTCTCTCTCTCTCTCTCTAATCATCGGACACAAATCAAAGTAAACTTCTTCGTGTCATTATATTTTGCGGCGTAAATTGCGAGTCAGACTCAGATTTAGAAGCTGGTACATGAAATAAACAAAGTGAGAACACACACGGGTAGATTATCAGAGATTAGTCCGTGAATCCACCTGGATAGTCTCTGCTTCAGGGACATTTCAGGCTGTCTGTGGAGGTTTGACCGATCTGAGTGTCTGATGAGCAGCCGGAGCGTATCTGCTCCGCCTTCCACCATGTTTGTCAGTATGTGTGTCGTGCACATACATACGTCATCAATGGGAATTTATCGTTTTTATCGTGGGATGACATTTTCTTACCATGGGGAATGTTTTTGACGATATATTGTAAACGACGATATATCGCACATCCCTATATATCATTCAAGAAAATATATCACTGATGTCTTTTGATCTCAATCATGTTGTTAACTTTTAGTTGCACTCTTCACAGAGTGCAACTTCACCTCACCCAATCCAATTTTTTTGGATGACAGATCTTTCTTATTA
Source organism: Larimichthys crocea (assembly GCF_000972845.2). Classification (NCBI taxonomy): domain Eukaryota; kingdom Metazoa; phylum Chordata; class Actinopteri; family Sciaenidae; genus Larimichthys; species Larimichthys crocea. The sequence continues at coordinate 3,314,008 of NC_040016.1, read as the reverse complement.
TGGCAAAGTGGTGCAGAGTTTTTCTGAAGCGATACAGCAGTAAAGGGTTTGTTTGTATTCTGCTTTTTGAATAGTAGCATTGACGTTGCCTTGTTTGTCCACAGGAGGGCGCCCTAACAGCCTTCAGGAAGACCTATGACAAGACGGTGGCTCTGGGTCACAGGCTAGATATCGTCT
>NC_040016.1:3246817-3313821 GCF_000972845.2 Larimichthys crocea | reverse complement strand
ACAACGATAAATAAACACCAATTCACCCTAATCTTTTTGACTATAAATCTATCTATGTGTTTCTGTGGGCGTTTCTATACCTGCTGAATGTAACCGCTGTGAAACAATCGGGAAATAACTTTTTATTTCTGTCATTAATGACAGCTTTATTAAGGCCGGCGCTCGCTCTCTGTTATTGTTGTCTGTCTCTCGCTCTCTAATCATCGGACACAAATCAAAGTAAACTTCTTCGTGTCATTATATTTTGCGGCGTAATTTGCGAGTCAGACTCAGATTTAGAAGCTGGTACTTGAAATAAACAAAGTGAGAACACACACGGGTAGATTATCAGAGTTTGGTCCGTGAATCCACCTGGATAGTCTCTGCTTCAGAGACATTTCAGGCTGTCTGTGGAGGTTTGACCGATCTGAGTGTCTAATTCGCAGCCGGAGCGTATCTTCTCCACCTTGTGCCATGTTTGTCAGTATATGTGTTGGGCTGCGAGTGTGTCGTGCACATACATACGTCATCAATGGGAATTTATCGTTTTTATCTTGGGATGACATATTCTTACCGTGGGGAATGTTTTTGACGATATATTGTAAACGACAATATATCGCACATCCCTATATATCATTCAAGAAAATATATCAATGATGTCTTTTGATCTCAATCATGTTGTTAACTTTTAGTTGCACTCTTTACAAAGTGCAACTTCACCTCACCCGATCTGACCTGAGATCAGCAGTGCTCTGACCTGTACTTAGAATGTGTCTCAGACTGTGCTGCTGGAGAGGATGTTAAAATAATTCATATTGTCTATAAAAACAATACAGTATGAATATATAATTTAAGTGTGTCAGTGTCTCATTTTTTTGGATGACAGATCTTTCTTATTATGGCAAAGTGGTGCAGAGTTTTTCTGAAACGATACAGCAGTAAAGGGTTTGTTTGTATTCTGCTTTTTGAATAGTAGCATTGACGTTGCCTTGTTTGTCCACAGGAGGGCGCCCTAACAGCCTTCAGGAAGACCTATGACAAGACGGTGGCTCTGGGTCACAGGCTAGATATCGTCTTCTACCTGCTGAGGATCGGCCTGTTCTACATGGACAGCGACCTCATCACATGCAACTCTGAGAAAGCAAAGAGGTAAAGGCTCGCATGTCGTCGGTCTGAAAGATTTCCACCAACTGTTTAGTTGATCTTTTCAGCACTTAACGACATGTGTCTCCATCTCCACAGCCTCATCGAAGAGGGGGGAGACTGGGACAGGAGGAATCGTCTGAAGGTCTACCAGGGCCTGTACTGCGTGGCCATCAGGGACTTCAAACAAGCTGCTGAGCTCTTCCTCGACACAGTCTCTACTTTCACCTCCTACGAGCTCATGGACTACAAAACCTTTGTCACCTACACCGTCTATGTTTGCATGATCGCCCTCAAAAGGCCTGACCTCCGTGAAAAGGTAGGAGTGTGCTTACTCAGGAAAGAGTAAAAGACTAATAAGGAAGTGTGTGACAGGTGTGTGTGTGTAAGTTGGCACAATGACTGCAATGAAATGTGTTCCTCTTCAGGTAATAAAGGGAGCAGAGATCTTGGAGGTGCTGCACAGTCTGCCTTCTGTTCGCCAGTATCTCTTCTCCCTCTATGAGTGCCGTTACTCTGTCTTCTTCCAGTCTCTGGGTGAGCAAGCCTCTTTTAGTCACCTAAAAAAACTCTCAAAACTTATTTTGCAGTTTATCGCCACAAACTCAAAAGTTCTCTTCAGTCTGTTGTTTAAAAATATTCTAATGTTTTATTTGTCAGAATAGGATTTTACTCCAATAAAGACTGAGAACCTTTGTTGTCTTTGTGCCACAGCCATGGTGGAGCAGGAGATGAAGAAGGACTGGCTCTTTGCACCCCACTACCGCTACTATGTGAGGGAGATGAGGATCCAGGCTTACAGCCAGCTGCTAGAGTCTTACCGCTCCCTCACCCTGGGCTACATGGCTGAGGCCTTTGGTGTCAGCACAGAGTTTATTGACCAGTAAGTGCCTGTACACCATGTTCATGTGCCACATCCAACGGAGATTTTGTAAAAAATGAATGTTGTGCACAGGTTGAGCTGTACTTCCCTTTAGTGTTTTCCAGCAGGGTGGTGTTGGGGTGCATGTACATATCAGATCATCTCGAGTGATATAATTTTCAAAAGCAAAATGGACGGATCAGCATTTTTGAATTGAGCTGGAAACTCAGATCTGGAGTTACTGGCCCAGATTCTACAGAAAGAATTGCAAAAAGCAAAATGGACAAAACAACAGATGTAATACATGTGAAGCAACGACATGAACGTTCCCAGTAAGCTTTCCTCATGCAGTCCTTCATCCCAAAGTGGGCGTCGATTCATCATGACATAGTGTTTATTTAAAGCTTCCTTCAACTTTAAAGGGATAGTTACATATTTGGGGATATTCATTACAGATGGCTAGATCAGAAGATTTTGATACCTCATGTTTGTACGATAAATATGAAGCTGCCGGCCAGTTTGCACAGTGGTTCTTCTTAGTCACCATGAAGTTACCAGGCAACCAGCGCAGATGCCAAGAAGTTACTGCACCTTTTTGAGCAAATAAGATATAACTTTACTGAACGTTAGACTTTTAGAGGTGGTGCTAGGCAGATTGTGTTGCCTTTGGTCAGAGAGTTTCCAATCGTCTCGTCTATCTTGGAAGTGAATAGACGCATTTGCTGAAGTGTGTTCCCCTTTTTTCGTACAGTGTGTTCAGTTGGAGGTTTTTAGGGGAAGCGTCATGTCATGACAGATTTTTGTTCTGGCTAGCTGAACTAAATCTCCTCTCCTTCCTCAGGGAACTGTCCCGATTCATAGCTGCTGGCCGTCTCCACTGTAAAATTGATAAAGTGAACGAGATTGTGGAAACCAATAGGTAATGTCACTGTTCTTCAAACCTCAGTACTTCCAGAAATAACTCCGTAACCACAGGCAAGACTAAATCTCTCCCCGCTCTTCTTTCCAGACCTGATAGCAAAAACTGGCAGTACCAGGAAACCATAAAGAAGGGAGACTTGCTGCTCAACAGAGTCCAGAAGTTGTCCAGAGTTATCAACATGTAATCGCGGCGGCCATATTTTCTCATTACAGCAAGGGGGACTTGCATCATTCTTCTTGTTATACCCAAACCTGCAGTTTGTCTGACAAAGTGACTCTTATATTGTGTATATAATAAAATTTGTTTAACTGTTGGAATTGCATCGCTCTCGGCTGTTTTGTTTGATATTTTAGGAAAGAGGCAGAGACAGCGTTTCATATAAATAGCAGTATAAATTATTTTATTTACAGAAACTTGTTACAAAACAAATATACTATACAATCTTTTTTTCTTTAAATATTAATTCTAACCTATGTTTTGTTCATGAATTACATAGCAGCCAATACATAAGTCCAGCTGAAAATGATTTGATAATGTATACAAAAGAAAAAAAATCTATACACGCTTTTACATAGTATGAATGGTGGATTTATTTTGTCCTCCCAAACACAAACTGTATTCTCTCTCTCTCACTTTCACATTCCAAGTCTATGGTGCTAATAAAAAAAACATCCTCGCTTTGTTTCCGTCTACTGGAAACGATGCCAAGATGTCAGTTGAGTTTGAGGGTAAACAAAACACTTGATTGAAGGTTTTTTTTTTGTTTTTTTTTAACGTACAAAACTCAGTAAACCAGAGGGGGCTTAAGCCACACACAGGCTAACAGAAAATCTTGACGTCTTGTCTGGAAAACTTTGATTAACCCCACCCCTTCCCAAAGAAAAACACAATACTAAAGTGTTTCATAATGGGCAGCTGACAAGCTCAGGTTTTACCACATTTAGGGTTCATAGGCAGATTTAAAAGCAAACTCCTAAACACTTCGAACATTCAAGTAAGGTAAAACAACCCAAAGAATACTGTCCTCAAACAGTCAGGGCGAAACAAATTCAGGCACTTTCTTAATTTGATATTTCTTTTAAAAGCTGCAAACTATTTCTTTAAAAGCTGTGATTCAAATTACTTGTTTGGCAACGATAATGCAAGCAGTTGGACTGTTTTGAAGTGTTCCTCTTCCTTGCAATGATTGCTTAAGTCCCTTCAGCCTTTTTAGAAAAGATTGAAACACTTATGTTAAGTGTTTCAATCATGAAATGTGTTTAAGGTCTACAAAGTGTATGACTGAAGAGTCCATGGAAACTGGTTCGACTTCGACAACGGGCACAGCCTGCAGGACAGTTCAAAATCACAGGCTAATTGGGTCATATAGTAACGTGTTTTTTTTTTTGTAGTTGTGTTGATTCATAGGCAACGTAAAATGTCTTGTAAAAGCACATGTGATTGAGACCTTGAAAAGTGAATAAAGGTATCCTCTGTCAGACAGACACATGCTACAGTGGCAACACTTCATCTTTGTTCCTTGAAGGTTTTCAGTACACGATTCATGAGATGCTTCAGCTTTTACATATAGGCGTATTGCATTATATCGACTTGGCAGTGAACCACTCTAACTTTATCTCTTTTTTTTTTTTTTTTTACTAAATAAATAATGACTTTTTTATTTTATTTTTTACCTTTTTTTTAAAATTGTACCAAAAAATTCAGCGTGTACGAAAAATGCCTGTGCAAAAATACATATTTCACTATGTACAATTTGTTAACAAAATATGTATTCTCAAATAGGGATACTTCAATACTTGTTTGATACATAGGCTACAAGAAAAAAAAGCTAAATTAAGATTGTTTAAAAAAAAAAAAAATTGTCTCCTCTACTTTTTTTCCACACTATCTGACATCAGTGGAGGTTTCATAAATCAAAAAGTGTTGCCAAACGTTTAAATATGTCCCGTGAAGCAATCTCAATGAATCTCGCACCATAAAACCCGCTCGAGACTACTCAAAATAAGCAAACATCCCAACAAGATGGGCAACTATTGCCTGATTTAAGACTCCATTTTGACAAAGGAATAGAGTATAATGCCGGCTATTCATTCAACTGTGACAAATATTTCCTCAATACAAACCAACATAGTGTTACTGCGAGGCATTGAAACTTGAAACACCCAGAGCTTGGGTAGTGGTTACACAAAGGAGGGACAATCAAACCCACAGATGACATGTGACGTGCATAAAGTTTGCTCCAGTTAAGACGTACCATACCTGATTCCCTATGTAGGAAAAAATAAACATTACAATTCACATCTGCCCACGCCGGCTGTGGATTTCACACAGCTATATGGGTAAAAAGTAGGTAAGTTGTGGCAATAACAATACAGTTTGCACAGATTTTCTTCATATCCACACAGGCAATGCACAATCACCGCTTCATGAGCAAGACTGCCCACCTTTAAAAAACAACAACAACAACAAAAAAAAAAAAAAAGTAGTTGGCAAAGCTGATAGCAGCTTTTGGCTAGCTTTGTGGACAACTAAGCAGTGCCTGTGGAGAAAGTAGTTATTTAGTGCTGTTCACAGTTGGGGGTAGGTCTACTGTGGCGATCATTTTGCACATTGAAAAGATTCAGAAAATTAACAGGTGTCCTCAAGACCAAGCTATCTCCGCTGACAAAAGATTCAATCGAATGGGCACATCAGGCGTCCTTTTCACATTTGAAAGCACAACTGTCTCCACCATGTCTACAAAGATTCTTTGTAGTTCAGTGTAAAAAGCTCATAAGAAATCATAAAAAGGTAACACTTGCATAATTATTCTGGATAATAAAAGAACAGACCAGATCGTTCCTATGGGCTCCTCTCAGGCTACCGCGTGCAACCCAAGGTTACTCGACGTGTCACCAGAGAGTCAGACTAACGGAAAGTGAAACGACAAGGTGATTGTGTGTTGTTTAAGGTGTTGCAAGTAACAGTTTGCTGCTCCTCCTTCTCTCCTTCCAAGGCTTCTGAGATCAGGCGCTGGGGGTGTAATTAAGTTGGAAATTCCAGTAGTCCAGCAGAATCTGACATGAGAAAAATACTCGTACACGCATGCACACACATTCATTCTGCAGAAGAGATTGGCTTGTTGTCTCCCCAGTTGCTCAGCGACATGACGGCTTGTTGCGGCAGCCCTTAACCTGAACCCAATGAGCTTTGAACCGCAGCTCAAGAGACCCATGGCTGTTGCTATTGTTCCAACCAGACAGGAAGACCTCTCAGAATACTGGGACAATACTTTGCGTGGGGGGTCTTGGCTCGCTCATTAGACCCCTGGCACTCCACGCTATCCCGATACAGTACCACCGCCCTCCCTCTCCTTCACTCACAATCAATCATACTCGCTCACACTCTCTCTCACACACACACACACACACACATGGCTTTGGGAGAAATAGTAAGGACCACATTGACTTCACTGGGCAGTCCAGATCATCTCCACCCTGAGGATTGTGGGAAGCTGAGAGTAATGTGGGTTTGATTTTTTTTTTTTTTTTTTTTTAGAAGGCCTCGTGCAGTCCAGAGCAACATGCGGACTGCTCCGGACTATTCCCCGTCCGCCTGCCGGTTCCATACACAGAAGCCAGACACCGCTGTCAGGGACGAGCCTTTGGCTGCGGAAGAAGAAGAAAAACATTGTTGTTCAGCAGTGCTAAAATAGTACCACATTCTTCTGCATCCTGGTAGAAAAACCTCAAAATGAGTTTTTGTTTGTTATCAGCATAGACTGCCTCAGGATCAACGTGAAGCTCCACGTGAGTTGCTAACACAGACACATTTGTAATGTCAGTGGGACAGAGTAGACTGAACGCAGTTCAGTTTTTAAACAACAGGAGATTTCTGGTAAATTTTATGGAAATGTGGACAAAACTAAATGACAAAGATGTAAGTACCCTTGTAGTTTTTTCATGGGTGATGTAGTTTTTTTCCGTGCTCACAAAGTAATCGTTGCTCAGCCTTGTTATTCTAAGTCATTTGGAGCCATATGTGTAATTTTAAGAATTAAATGAAAATGAATCCTGACTGTTTCAAAGCCCACCTGATGTAAATGGGAGTTGTTAGGTAGCCCTGGTGTCCCTGGAATGCTCCGCCCATGCTTCCCATGGATGTTGTTAATGGCAGGTGACTTGGCCACTTTGGGTCTACCTGGTCCAGCTCCCCCTCCTCCTCCTCCTCCTCCTCCAAGCCCTCCTGCACCGCCTCCACTATTAATGCCGCTGGAGGCTGGAGAGCTCTTGCGCTTCTTTCCCTCCAGGCGACCATCTGACGAGTGGTGGCTGAAGCTGGTGTGGTGGTCGGATGAGGACTGGTGATGCACAAAGGGCCCCAAGGAAAGGGTGGAGTCACTGCTGTTCATTACCACACTCATGCGCTTGATGGACTCTGCAGGGCTGCCCGAGGGAGGACCTCGTGCTGGCGGCCCCGAGGAGCCGCCTGCTGAACCTCCAGAAGGTTCGGCCTTGAGGCTAAGTGAGTTGGTCCGCACAGTGGGGCCACAGTTGAGCCCCACACTGTGGACTCCACTGTGGGAGGAGGATAATGACGATGAGGATGAAGGACCTAATGAGCTGTGGTGGTAAGTGCTCCCTGAGCTGCCGACATTTGCACAGTTCTTCTTGTAAGAGGAGGAAGAGTAGTTGGCATTAGAAGAGGAGGATTCAGAGGGGCCATGGGATGAAGAGAGAATAGAGCTGTTCTTCCTCTTCTTCCCCGAGCCTAAGCTAGTGCTGCTACTGTTACTGTTGGCTCCACTGCCCCCACCAGTGGAGTTGGGGATGACTGGTGTAGAGGAGCCAGAAGAGATCTCCTTGGGCCTGAAGGACGATGATGACTTGGTAGTGCTGCTGCTGGAGGAACGGGACTTAAGCGCCCGGCCTGAGGCTAGGGAAGGAGCTGAAGAAGAAGAGGATGAGGACGAGTGGGCTGAAGGCATCTGCGGCGACGAAGACACTTGTCGGGCCTGCGTAATGCCGTAGGCCGGGTGCTCAGCCCCGCCCTGTGGGGAGCTGCGGGCATTTAAGGTGGTCCCATAGGAGAGCACGGACTTGCCCTCGTAGGATTGGCTATAAGGAGTCTGGGGCAAGGTGGCAGGGGGGCCCAGGAAGCCTGAAGAGGGAGTGCTACCATGGGAATTTGTGCTTGTCCTATGGGTAGGTGCAACAGAGGAGGAGTTCTCCAAGGCCAAGGGGATTTTCCTGCAACAAGGAAGAATATCAATCATTAGCTATGCTGTCATTAAGGCACAAATGCTGACTATAAAAAGATAAGAAAGCTTAATTGTTATGTCCCACGACCGTATTAAAATCTGAGCTAGACAGACTTACTTCCACATTTGAGAGTTGACATGCTTGTCCATCATTGTGGTGAGGGCACATCGCACTCTGTCCCATCGCCGGTCAAACGAATAACAGCCTCTCCCAAACAGTCGACTTCCAAATGTACAGAACTGGAAACAGAGGGGGGAATCATATTATTATATGGGAAGTATAAATTCATCGCAACATTAATGACAAATATATTTTAATATATATTTTTAAAGTGGTAGAGTGCACTTACAGCTGCCGGTCGAGGGTGATAACCTGAATAGTGACAGTCCAGTTTGTCAGCATTGTCCTCCCGCTCCTCATTCTCCCCTTCGTCACTGGAAGGTCGGGAAAACCCATCGGGCGTAGTTTGGGGATGGTGTGGTGACTCATGGACTACTGCAGGGTCTCCGGGGGTACCACCTCCGTGACTGCTGTTTAGTCTGATGGAAAGGCAACATATTGGGTCATTTTCAACTTTCCAACATAAAAACGGTTTCAGAGAACAATGCAAAATGTTTTGAAGTCTAGTTTGTCTGATGCAACCACAAGCAACCAGCACATACAAGACTAAATAAAGATCTGGAGCAGGACATACCGTGGAAGACCAGGGCTGTGAAATTTGGGCTTGCCGACTGGCAAAGGCTTAGTGGCGTCTGGGGTGGGGCCGTTGCCATGAGCAACCTGATGGGTGTCATGGGCAGCGGCGAGGTGGGAGGAGGGGTGTGGGTCCCTGAGAGAGGGGTTTTGTTGGGAATGGGGTTGGTGGAGTTCTCTGTCCCTCTCCCGCTCCCTTGCTCTGTTCTTGTGCTCTGCCAGCAGTGTGTCAAAGCGCTTCCTCCGCCCTGGCACCGCCCTTCGCTGGCTTAAGGAATGTGTCTGGTGGAAGATCGGTGAAGATCAAAGGTCAGTAAGTATTCTGTCTATCTGCATGTGTTTATGTGCTGAAAATGAGCACGACCATCCTGTTACAAACTTAATAGGTGATATTCTACATGTGTATAATTGGCAACAAATACATTGATCCTACAAAAAAATGTGTCTGTGATTTTAAAGTTTTATATAGCTTGTCCCTCTGTGCAATACAGACCATCATCCAAAAACTTTGCATTAAAATTACATTAAGGTGCCACACTGTTGCACTGGGAAACATGTCCCTTCATTATAGTATGTTGAACACAGACACTGTAGTTTGTTTTGTCTCAGTCTGTCTTGCTTTCCGAAAATAGTGCCCCAAATCTGCAGCTGAAAATAGTCACCAACAAATCCACAGTTTATTCCTCTTTAAGCAACATTTCCTAAAATCTATATATAGAGTAAATGTACATCCTTGGTAATATTTTTAAACTTCTTTGGTCAAAATTGCAGTTTTATCCATCTTTCTGGCTTTGGCATCACCCCCTCCGTAAGTGTTCTCCATGGTGTGGGAATTCTTGGTTCTGACTGATAATGTTGGTACTGGCATTTTAGATTTGTGCAGTAACTGCGGGGGCGGGCGCTACAATTGTTCACAACACTTAAATTCCAACAGCCACCAAAGCAGTTAACCAGCTGGAGGCCCAACATTCTTACACATTTGTTAGTCACATCTGTAATTTGCATCAAGGATTACCATGCCATACATTGCTCCATATTTTTCTGCTGAGGTTACGATCACCACAACAAATCAGTCTTGTCTTTCTATAATGTGGGACAACAGTGCTGACTATGCAGGAGGCACTTTAGCAGGTGTCCAACTATGATAAATGAACGTCCATTGGAAATCAGCACTAACATTAGCAGGCTAAGCAAACTAGTTCCCATTTTCCAAGTGAAAGCTAGCAAACCAAGCACGCTAACTTCCACGGTCTGAGAGGAATACAAATTTAACAGCTACATGCTGAACGTTACATAACGCTACATAAACAACACTATGTAGGCCTTTAAACAGGGGAAGGCTTTTGTATGAAAGTTTGCAGGCTATGTCGTGCCCCAGTCAGCACTGTACCAAAGAAGTTGACAGCAACATCCACAAACACCCACCTAGAAGTTTAAAACTTGACACTGCCTTCACAAGTACATCCAAACACTGTTTATCCTCTTTTGAAAAATATTCACAATAGCTGCAGTATCGCTATAGTTCACAGCTCTTTACACAAACAGTGAGGAGATTTAGAAACAAATAGTTCCACTTTAAGGGTCTGTAGAATATTGACATGTTTATGTTTTAAATGAGAGCAAAGCAGAGGGACCGGTTACCTTGCATGTTAGGGATCTTGTGCATGGTTTCCGAGCTGTCGTATCCACAACACCACAGTGAATATCTGGATTGAACTCACGTTCTGAGGGAGAAGAGTGAGTGGGAGGAAAACTGTTACTTACACACACTGTGACAAATTATCTGCTCTGGTAAGTTGTGTTATGTAAAAACATGCATATTTAATACATTTACATCTAAAGAGGCAGTGTCAAAATATGTATGTGTGTCATAATCTAAACTGAATTCATGAATCAGACCTGACAACAGAACAGAACTGTAACAGTAGGTTACCCTCCATTCCTCCCTCCAACTCACCGTTCACTTTCTTGTTAAGGTGGCGTCTGCTACTGGCACTGCTGCTGCTGTCCTGCTTCTTGTCTGAGAGGACTGAGAGATGGCCCTTGCCGTTGGGAATCTGACCCGGGGCCAGTAATGGAGGCTTTGGTATGGAGGGACAGTTAAGGCCTGGTTTAAGGGCTGATGATGATGAGGAGGTGGTGATGGTGGTAGTGTTGGAGCTCACAGTGGTGCTAGAGGAGGATGTAGAGGAGGATGAGGTGGTGGCGGGGGCTGATGGAGCCTGCACCAGCTTAGCTGACGGTTCCACCCTCAGATGCATCTTCTCCACCTTGACAGCCGAGGTGAGGCTGGAAGAGAAGGTTACAGAGATGAAGAGGGCAGCAAGGAGGAAGCTGAGAGTTAGAAACACGGAGCCAGTGAGAAACGCATGGTAAGAGACAGATGTGCACGCATGGATGGGGCTGGGAGGACAAAACATAAATCTAATATAATCCACCATTTATCAAGACTTAGAAGAAACAAAAAAAGAGCTATCAAAATATATTACTACTTCTGACTGATCCTGGCTGAAATAGAGCCTACACCGTCGGCACGAAATGAGAGTTTGTGAATATAACAAATCATAAAGGCACAAAGATGCAAACAACTATGTTTTCTAATGGTCGGCAAAATACACACATATTGCTATCGATTCACTCGTTCAGGATTTGGATCAATCAATCAATGAAAAACGGGCATGTCAGAGTAAATAGACTTCAGCTGTTCTTTCATTGTGTCAGAAACATTCAGTCAACATTTAGATAAATCAAAGTAGGGCTGCAGCTATCGATTAAGTTTGAAGTCGAGTATTCTATCGAATATTTCAGCAATTAATCGAGTAATCAGATTACTTTTTTTTGCATTTTTAAACAAAAATACTGTAACGGACCGTGTATACACTGCGGCTGTTTGAGTTGTGTTCAGTTAGGTTGTACTACAGTGTATGGGGTGTTATCAGAGGCTGTGAAGCCTGTCAGTCATGGTAGTTGCCATGGCAACGATAAAGGCAAAGTAGCCAGCTGGGATTAGCGGAGGACCTGTGGGGGGGGGTGTCCCACGTGTCCACGTGTGTCTACGGCCCACAGTAGCTTGTGTTCAAGCTGAGGAACAAAGACCAGCAAAACCAGCTCATGCTTCATAGCTCCATTATTCCGTGGTCACTACAATACTATTGCATAATGTGTGACAGAAACGACAGGCCTGTGAAAACCAAACAACTGATCCCAAATGTTGGACATCCTTGGTCTTTTGTGGACGGTCTCTTCGCTCTCTTCCATAGTGCCAACTTTTTGACTCTGAGTCGCGTGCGTCACATGCAGAACACGTTCCCCAGGGCGGAATGCAAGTGACTACTTAAACGAAACTAATGATTAAACGAATACTTGAGGCAAAAAAAATCAAGTTGCCAGCTTAAACTTTCACTTGTAACACACAGTACTGCAAATGTTACACGGTGAAACTTACATCTTCTCTGGCTGGATCATCCTAAAGGGTGGATAGGGGGGTCTTCGCTGAGTGCCTGGCAGCTTCTCTTTGGCTGGTTTTAGCAGTTTGGGATTGGATGAGGCGGAGGACGTTGAAGAGGAGGATAAACTGGATGCAGTGGTGGAAGGTCGACTGAGAATGCCTCCACTTGCCACTCCAGCTACAGACCCCGAGCCCAATCCAGGCCCAAGTCCGCTGCTCCGGTTCCTGGCCGACACGGGGAAGGGCGAGGTGGAGGCTGGCTTGCCAACTGAACTGTGTCTTCTCTCTGGAATGACATTCAAACATAGAAGTTAGGGGCTTGGTTTAGCTCAGTTGGTAGAGCAGCCGCCCCCATGTACAAAGGCTTAGTCCTTGCCGCAGTAGCCCAGGGTTCGAATCTGACCTGTGGCCCTTTGCTGCATGTATTCCCCATCTCTCCCTCCCTACATTCCTGTCACTCTTCAGCTGCTTCTATACAATAAAGCTTGAATAATAATAATAACAATAATAATAATAATAATAATAATAATGAAAAAAAACTAAAAGTTAACTCAGATGATGCATCAAAGCATCCGCAAAACTTTGATCAAACGCTGTAACAGTGGCAGTGATTGGGCCATGAGTCAGGACAAAAGGAAAGACAGGTGGGAACATCGAAATCTTTCTCTGAAAGTAGTGAGCGGCTTGCCTCGACAACAAATAAGCAGCATTTGTGAATCATGCCAACTCAGCCTGAAATAGAACCGGCCAACGGGTCAAGAGCTTCATTTCCTGCTCGAGCTTCTTAGATACTGTGCAAACTGATAAAAGGCAGCACGACAGCAGAAAAGGTTAGGGTGATAGCAGGTCGTGGATTGAAGGACAAAAATAGAAGAAAGAAAGAGAAACGTTCATCACGAAGCGCTTGCATCCAAAATGAAATATCTTTGCCTCGGAGGGAAATTAAAGTACACAATGCTTCCCAAACATCATCAAACACTGGTCTCATGCGTGTGCACCCACACCATAAGCATAGAAGGGTTGGAGTTTTCAAAGGAAGCTCTCATCATTTGCTATTTTTAGTAACAGTGTACAACAATGAAATAGCACACTCAAAATAATTTCCACTGCTATTCCACAACATATTCATTTCATCACAACACAGTCATTTCAGTCCAGAGTTAATTAGTTTCCAAGAAAGAAACAACCCAAAAAAACCTCACAAAGACATTCTACTGCAAGTTGCACCACGGTCAGGCAGCGGCTTCCTAACAAATATACACTGGGCCACCCCGGGGTCACACAGACTCTGACCATAAGTGGGGAGAGAGAGTGACAGACATAGAGACACACAGAGAAGCAGAGAGGTGTCCGCTGAGAGGACTGAAGGTTAACACGACCCCCTTGTTGTCAACACTTTAGCACATGAGCAAAACAGCCAAAAGGTTCTAAAAAAGAAAATGTGTGCCGGCAGCCGGGAGCTACCGCCATGAGCTGTGGGCCTGGTTAGCTAACCTTTTATTGGGATAACTCTGTGGCGGAGCTGGGAACTGGGCTTTGGGCCAAAGCTCAGTCTCAGCAGGTGATCTGCAAACAAGATTGTTGCTGCAGAAACAGTGGAGGAGATACTAACACACATTCTCACACACACAGAGTTGACACTCCCTCAGCCCCCAACACACACAGAAACACACTGTATAGCTTTCTTCCAGTTTCCCTTTCAAGGGGGAAAAAATGCTTTTAAGAGTGCCCTCCTCTCACCTAAGGGGCCTCTCTCTACACACCCATTCATGACACACTCCAGATTATCTTCCCTCCCTCTCCCTAATAGCCTTTCTTCCCATCCCTCCATCCCTCACTGTTTCCCCTGCTGTCTTGTCCTGTCCGAGTCACAGTCAACAGCGCATCCTGCACACAAACTCACACCAGGAAACCCCAGCATGACACTAAGAGCACTGACAACAGAAAAGAGAAGCCAACACCAGCAGCAGTGGAAGAAGAATAAAAGAGAAGTCAAGAAAACAACAACAATAAAAAAAACACAAGGAATAGGAGGAGCCTTAATATCCTATTTCACACTGTCAAACTGTTGGCTCAGTGTTAAGGGGAATCCCTGGCTGTGGGAGTGAGATAAAAACACCAATGCACAAATTTGATGGACTTGCTACCATTTCCACAGGCACCACGTTCAAGCCGGAGCATGACCTGGCCTCTGTACACTGTTTGTATAACAATAACAACTTTTTCTTCTACTAAAAATAATAAATACACGTAGTTTCCTTGCTACCCAAGCTCAAGGTGCAGCATTGAGCATTGGCATCATGCTCATTTATGCGTGTTTGCTCAGCCAGGGCAAGGCAAGTGAAAAATCTTTGTTCGACGACTTCATGAATGAATGCATAAAATGGCAACCGAGCTTGCAGCCTCCCGTTCTGCGGCGAGTGTCACCCCTGCTGGGATCAGCTTCAGTCGAGAAGCACAAACACCTAACGGGAGACAGATGGGCTCAAAGAAGCACGCTAAAATCATATTGAGACCATCGACCAGCGGTGCTGAGTACAGTGCCTCCCGTTGCCTTTGCCCTTGCCCCTGTGTTAACGCCACGTGGGGTCCTCCGATAATGACACGAGAGGGAGGAAGCCGGGAGGAAAATCTCAGCAAGAGCACCCATACTCTGTATGATGACGTATGTATAGTGGCATAGCTACACAACTTCAATTTGATTTAAAGTTTTCCGGACTAGAGATTAAATGATTAGTTAAATAACAAAAAATGATGCGGCAACTAATAATGTATTATCGTTAAAGTCATTTAGCAAAAAAATGCCAAACAATCTGACTACAGCTTCTCGAATGGAATCGATTTCCTGACCCCACATTAGGGCTCTGGGAAACGACATTTTAAAGATGAACTGATTAACTGATTGATTGAAAAGATTACTGTCACATTAATCGATAATGATATAATCAATTGTTGCAGTTGCTTACTAACTACTATTTAAATGGAAGTCGAGGGAGGCACCATTAGTTGTTCATTAAGCAATTTGCATAATTTAATCAACACAGACTTCAGTGGCATACAGGTGATGGTGAACAATTATAGTTATTAGAGATGCGTTAATCTGATCCGAAGAGTGGGAATCACAGGTGATGGCAATTCACAACATAACATCCACAGAGTCAATATTAGATTGAATGTTTCCACTGTCATTTACATGCAGTAAGTCATGAGCTGCCTCTGACTCAATTTTTAGTGTCAAATCAATCTCTACGGCATAATGTGCTTATTAGGAATTAGATTGGAAATGACCTAACCTGGGTTTAGGAATATGAATTGGTATTGGTAAAAGGAGATGAAAAAGTCAGATTGGAATGACTGAAGAGACAGATAGCTACAAAAAGCTTGAAACCACTCCATATGTCTTTCTCTGTGGAGTTTACATGTTCTCCCCATGCCCGCCTGGGTTCTCTCTGGGTACTCCTGCTTCCTCCCACAGTCCAAATATATGCACCTAACAGGTTAACTGGTGACTCTAAATTGGCTGCGTACGTGAATGTGAGTGTGATTGGTTGTTTGTCTCTACGTGCTCTGCGATAAGATGGTGACTTGTCCCTAGTGTACCCTGCCTCTCGCCCAAAGTCAGCTGGGATAGGCTCCAGCCCCACCGTGACCCTGATGAGGATAAGTGGTTACAGATAATGGATGGATGGTTGTGCCCCGTCTTCATTCACCGTGCCATCCTGTTAAAAGGTGCACTGTAGCAACCTGCTGGGATGTTGTAAGTACTTTACTTCATAGGCGCTGCAATTCCCTTCAGTGTTTGTCTACTTCTCATTCAAAATCCCCAGACAGGTATGAGAACACAACTGGATGCTGTAGTACTTCATCACTGGCCTACACAGACTTGTCTTTTCTTTGAGTGCTGTTGACAGTAGCAAGGACAGTCCCTTTAGGAGCCATGTGCTGTTATACTTCCCCCTGGTGGCTGACCTTAACAACTGTAATTGCTGCCACACTTCATAGGGAATGCACACCGCTTAATAAATACAGTGACTTCCACTCAGTACACATTTAGGACTAAGTTATAAGAAGAGTTTTCAGAAACTGAGAGTGTATGGCTGATGACATAACATTTCTGTCAGGCCACATAAACCAAGTTTAATAATTCCTGTCGCCTTAAAGTGACTTGACTTGAATCATAAAAATTCTTACTTTAAACAAACAGCCCTACATGACAGGACATGGTAAGTGTCACTCTAACATGAAACCTTCCTTACCATTTCAAGCAAATGAGTTTGGGAGTGAACAGACAGCTCATTTCTTTCAGTGGTCGTGGGCGTTTGTGAACTTGCCGTGAACACTGTCAAGTTTAACGAGATCCACGGTGATGCAATCCCTTTATTCACAGATCTATAATTCATCCATTTATTTTAGCACTCCAGTCAAAGATCCAACACGACAACTATGCAGTGGAAACGTACTCTGAAACGCATAACCCCTTAAGTATTAGCAGGACCAGAAATCTGATCTGTACATGTTAAAAAAAAAGTACATTATTGAGAAGACCCAGAGAGCCACATCAAATATTAACAGGGGAATTGTAAACACACACAAGTGAGACAGTGAGTTAAATAAATAAATAAATAAATCAAAGTCTGTGGCGTCAGGCTCAGGTTTCTGTGTGGAGAAGGAAAAGGGGTGGGGGAATACAAAGGCGGAGCGAGAGGTAATACCACAGAGTGTGTTAATGTGCGAAGTATCAGCGCCCGTCTTGACATGATAGGCCTATATGGTTTCTATAGGTGAAAAAACTACTTTGTTACTTTCTTCTTCTTTACTGATCTACTGCTCTCAACTGCCACGGTTCACTTGTCCTCCTTGTTTGGAGTTCTCTGTAAGAACCAAAAACTTGAGACGACTGAATGTATTCATGCATATTCACATATATGTATGTGTGTGTGTGTGTGCACTTGCATGACACTTACCGTAGTGTGCTTGGAAGGCTTGGGGCTTGACTACCTGACTGCAGTGGCTGCACATCACCAGGTAGAAGTCGTCCTGTGCGGGACATTGGCCAAATATGGGCATGTCTGTACACAGGGAAGGAGACAACCACACAGAGCATGAATCAATGAGAGGCAAATAAAATAAACCTGCATTCACCTGTTGCATCAGTTGCCAAAACGCTCTGAATCTACACTGAAACAGGTTTATATATATTTTTGTACATGACACCATGAAGAAAAATGGGTTGTCGTGGGTAAATTCATTGCGCTGAACAACACACAGATGAAAACACATTCAGTTCACTCGAAGCAACCTGACGAGAAAAGTTTGCACACATTAATACAGGTCTCGCCCATTTACTAGTCCCCATTCATTATGGAGAACACGTCCTAGTGATAAGAAGCAGGAAAAAGGCAGAGCTAGCAATCCAAAGGTTACCTGCTGTCAAAAAAATGTACGTTTCTCCAAGAAACAAACAAACAAACACAGCACATACAAGATGTGGATAATCTGACATTAAATGAAGAAAGAGTAATAATAACGTAATAACGTTCAGCATGGTTTGCCCCTCATGTTTCCTGTGTTCTACTGGGTAACATCTCTGTTAACTCAGTCTTAACTTAAATTCTCCAGATCCAGCTTCTCTTTTGTGAAGAGTTGCTGCTTTTCTCGGTTTTATGTGGCAGTAATCTGAATATCTTTGGGTTTGGAACGGGACTCAGACAAAACAAGCAGTCTGAAGACATCACCTTGGGTTTCAGGAAATTGTGGTGGATATTTTTCTGTCGACTGATTGAGCAAACACATTAATTGTTGATGAAAACAATCACTGACTGCCTTACAATCAGATGTGGGTTTTCACGACAGTCTGTCAAGTTAGAACATTTTTCATGTCATAGTGAGATGTGCAGAAATGCTTAAAATCCATAACATTAAAATATTCCAACGGAGCAATGCTGGTCACGTTCTCATGAGTCAGGATTCATTTGATACCTCCTCCCCTAAAGCCAGCCCATGCTTAATACAAGAAGACATTATGGAGTAAGGGAGTAAACTTGTGCAGTGCCTCTACTGAAATGAAGAGAAACTGGAAGAAATGGCTGATATTGTGATTCCTTTTTCTCTCTGATGAGATGCAGGGATGGGAGTTTTCCTGGAGTGTCACTAAGGCCATGTAACTTTCATGCGCATGATCATAAAAAGCACAAGAAGCATAAATGCCGAGGCACACGAATAGCATGTCTGTAGCTCCAGCATCTCTAGCCACCCAGTAACATGAACCAAGCCTCACGAGCCACTCTGAGGCAAATCAGAGGGAAGCGCTGCTGCTCACCAGAATGTGATCAAAATTTACCCTGGTGCACAAAACCAGAAACCACCTAATTAAGGAGGCTAATTAAGAGATTGCCTGGGGCGTTATGATGAGATGAGCAGAAGAGGATACAAGAGGAGAGAAGTGGAGCCCCTCTCCAATATGTACTCCTCCAGGGCCGTCAAGGGTTCTCCAAACATCACTGGCCGAGTGTAGAAGTGATGAGGGCCATTAAGACAAGAACATATAAAAAGGGCCTACCTGGCGGGTTCCCTCTCAGGGAGTTCAGTGGCAGTTTTGTGTGGATGAATTGACAAGCCTGATGCTACTTAATGCACGTCAATTGTCTGAAGCCACTCTGCTAAGTGTCTCCTTGAGCAGCAGTGAAGCGAAAAGACTTATTTTCACAGTGGCTGGTGTCTGAATAGGCAAATGCCTTCAATGAATGGACAAAGGCATGTAAATTATATAGAACTTGAGTAAGGTAGTGCAATGAGCAAGAGTCTGACTGCTCTGCAAAGAGGACAAGTGCAGAGATGTGATGTGGAGGGTAACAGTCACTGGTTGTCACTTAAACCAGCAGCTGGCCTTGAAGTTCTAGGCAACCTTTCGGTTCTACATGACTGCTAGAGGTACAGGAGTCCGGCTCATAGAATGAATTGGATGAAAACAAATTGAAGTTATAATGAAAGAGCATACATATTTGCTAAATCAATAACTTCCCATGTATTTTCCATTAAAACTCCACCTTCTCTCAGATCCTTTATTGTAACAGGACAACCACATTTTCTTGCTGGATCAATACCAAGGTCAAACGGGACTCATTCCCAAACTGCTGCTGTCGTTCACATGGAGCCTTCTCCAAACGGGTTGCTCAACCATAAAAGCAGTCCGGCTAGATCGCCTTGCCACTCTGCATTCAACGCTCTGGCACCGAGTGAACTGTAGCGCTAAAATGGCCCGACTTAAAAAGTGTTCTAACGCCACTGTGTCTGCCCCGTTCTCAATCTCCATTTTCTTCTTGTGCAAGTAGGAGATGAAAAGAATAGAAAGAGAGGGAGAGAGAGAGAGAGAGGAAGTCAGAAGACAGAACAACTGAGTAAAGCCAAGAAAGGAGCACGGTGGAGGAAAAAAAAAAACAACACAGCGAGAAACAGAGCAGAGAAGCGGGCCGAGGCCTCAGCGAGACAAAGAGAGAGTGAGCAGAGGACCTGTGCTGGAGGAGGAGGAGGAGGAGGAGGAAGAGAGCCTGTGAGCACGAGACGGAGGAAGAGAATGAGAGTCCAGTTAATTTCAGCATCCTCATCCGTGGCAGTGATGAATGATCTAGGTGGAGTAGTAGCAGCTCTGGCTGCCTCTGAGCAGCACACATGCTGGCTGAATCTGACCTGTGACTGACACTGGCACTACATTTCCTAGCTTCCCTGAGTGTGACAGTGCCACTGTAAAATTTATAAAAAGGGAGACAGATGACGAGTGAATTCGGGCATTAATTGCCATACATTTTTACAATGTGATCATCATCTGTGTGTGCTAGAATGGCGGTTACACCACAGGAGGAATTTGGTGGTGAGTCATGGAGGAGAGGTGTAGTCATCCACTTGTAATACCCCCTACTAGACACACATGCGGAATAACATTCCAGTATGAACACACACTTCTGCCACGAGCAGCATGTGTTGATCAGCCCCATGACAGAAACAACAGTCACTGACAGACGCCGCTACATGCCAGAGACGCGTTTCAAACCAGTTACATGCCAAATGACCTACCAGCCTTGAATTTTAAATGCTCACACGGTTTTTCTCCCTCCTCGCTTCTAGATACAATAATCTGATCCACTTTCAAACAGCGCTTCTTCAGCACAAAGCAGACAACATCTCTGCAAGTCAGCCACCACCACAGTGTATGCAGCGCGACGTATTCCACACCATTTTAATATGTTGTATGAAAGCTCTGTTTTTATTGTCACCGAGAGCTCGGAGGACGCTTGCTTCTGACGCTGTGCGATGGTCTTAGGGTATGCACACAAGCCACACTGTTGACCAATGCAAAAATTCGACAAGTTGCCTGCAATTAACCTTTCACAGGGACATGTGGGGAAGTGATGACTTATGATGACATCATAAGTGTGGGCCAAACCATGTGATCAAAGTAAAATGTGCCATCCTTCTTGACGGTCATTCCTCTGCAGTTATTACACAGCATCAGTCATCACTCAGTCAGGACCAGAAATCTGTCATTTCTAAAACATGTGTGCTTCCAATACGTTGGACAAATCAGTGTCCAAGAGGTGTTCTATGTGAAGAGTCACCGAAGTCGCAAAACTGTCAAATTCTGTGACAATCATTCACACCACAGTGATCGTTTTGTTTGTTGGCTGTAGAATGAATGATTGTGTTGAGTGTCTGAAGATGATCCTTGTGGTTTTTGCTTAATTAGTGCCATTTTTCTCTGCCAAATTATACCCACAAATAGAATTTCAGAGCAGAACACAACAGAGAATATATTCATGTTCATGCTCTACACTTAGCGCTGACAGAGAGCTCAAAGAAAAGGACGTATGTTAATCTAGGTGTCCTATTAGCTGCGACGGCCGTCCTGCAACAGCAAGGTCACATTTGACCTGCCTTGCTCATGTGTCCTTGAGCAAGAGACAAAAACCATGTCTGGAAAGTTATTAAAAGTAGCTGTGGGTGCGCTGCCGAAATGCATAAAACGCTAAGTAAACATATTATCTTTGTGAGCGTACGCTTTTTAAGAAGGTTGCCCAGTAACCGCTCAAGACAGCGCACGACATTAGCACGAAACCTTTCATTAGAGGAGGTAGGCCTTTAAAATCAGTGTATAACTGTAGCTGAAAGTTGATTCATCATTCATTCGCAGTAAAAAAAAAAAAAAAAACTGGTTAGTCTTTAACTCATCCTGTCAACTTGCTCTTTCTGATGTATAATGATTTGCAATTAAACACGCTGCCATTTTCTTGTTAAAGCAGTTTACCTTTGTGGTGAGGCTCATTCTAAATCCGGGCCTGCCAGCAGGACAATTCAGCTAACGCTAATCGAGGTGTTTCCAAAAATAAAATTAAAGTACAAACTGCTCTGCGACATCACTCTGCGGCTCAGAAGCCAGATGATGCGTGCTCCTGATATCGTGGGTTTTTAAATCACACATGTCAGATGATGGCGTTTCTCTTTATTCTGTCATGACTGAATGTTTCTCTGTCGCTGCCTATTATAGAACGACTAAAGCCTTCAAGAACACAGCTTTTAGCAAAACCTACAGTATGTTCCAGCTTTCAGCTGGCATAACTTGAGATCATATTTACTAACAGGAACATAATCATCCTATCGTTTTGTTATCAGAGTAGTCAGGTTGATTGATTGGCTGTTTTTTTTATCCTTGGTGATGCCAGACACAGTTGCCTAAATTGTGCGAGGCAGGCTGGTTGGTGGACATGTACCTCAAAAGACTAAAGATTAAAAAGTGACCTTAAATTTTTACGATGTTTATCTGAATACGTGGTAACAAAAACATTAGTGTTGGTCATACTTTGTGTACGAGCAGTGCATGGAACAAACCATTTTCTAATTTCATATCATTTTGATGGAGCGATGACTAAGAAGGAGCCTTTACAAAAAGTCCTAACCGCTGCTGGAACAGCAACATTTTTCATTTTGAGGTTCTCCTTTTGAAAAAAATCATACAACTTTTTCAAATGTTTGTCAACAAACCTTGCTGTTGTCTTCAGATAGGGGGAGACATGAAATATGGCGGAAGGTTTCATGTGTAAAACAGCATATAATGTGGATGCTGTATTATAAAGTCCACAAAATGCATTCTCCAAACAGTCATATGACATTGTTATGACTACACTTGGGCCTATACCCAACTACAGCGAGTCTAAGTTGCTAACCGTTAAGTTATTTTAGGGTCAGATGTAAATGTCAACTACCAAACGAATAAGAGACACATGTTTCACTTATCATATCCGGTTTTCCATTCAATTCGCGATGCTTATGATTTACAGTAGGTTTGTATTTTGACTGAACGACGCGTGTAAAGTGTTTGAATCCATGTGTGTGTGTGTGTGTGTCTGTGTGCAAACCTCCAGAACCAAAATACACCTTTGGCCCTAGAGAGAGAGAGAGAGAGAGAGAGAGAGAAAACACACTCACCTTCTCTGCACAAACGCATGGCTTCTCTATTTTTCCCGAAGTCTTTGAAACTTTCCTCCGATTCAGCACCTGAAAACGAGGCGATCCGACACACACACAGACAAATAAATAGTTGCACTTGCTTGCCTGCCCGTGCTGTTGCTACCAGTAGCGTTTCTTCATATTCCACCAAAAACTGCATGCAATCGGCCAAAAAACAGGACAGGACTGCGAACTGTCGCGCTCCACCTCGTTTCCTCGCGCACATTCGGGACGCTGGGGGACTCACCGTCGTTGCCGTGGAGTTTGGCGGCGTCGACCCAGTTGCTCCAAGGCTGTCCCAGCATTATTTCTGGACTAGGCAATGATCTCCGCTCCGCAACAGTCGCCATTGCTGTGGAGCCTTCTCCCCGCTGGATCTGCTGCTGCTGCTGCTTCAGCTGCTGCCTGGCCGCTCGGCGCTGCTCCCCCCTGACGTCATCCTCGGCCCTTTCCGACATTCTTTCCGCTACAATGTAACAACACAAGAGTCAGCGTTGGTCGCGCTCGGGATAGGAGGACTTTTTCACTGACTGACACGGGCATACGCGTGTTGTTTCACCGCTCCCGCCCCTCCGAAAAGATAAATAAATAAATAAATAAAAATAAAAACCTCTGCGTGTGGCCACTTGACGAGCAACAAGTACAAAGCTTACAGGCCTACAACATATGACACACAGCGAGCAGGCTTTTCTCAAGGTTTATGGGTAGGCTAGTTAGCTTTAGCTTCAATATCTTTGGTGCTTAATGCTAAACCTTTCTTAATAAATACACATACACAAGCTCTGGTTCACTCTAGTTAGACATAAATGTGTAGTAATAATATATAATTTATATTAAAAATATGCTTAATACATATAAGTAATTGTGGTATAGTGTACTATAGTAAGGCAGCATAAACATACTGTATTTATAGAATTGTATGCGCTTGCATACACTATAAATGCACATGTATGTACATGCAAAGTACATCATAGCTGCTTGTATTTTAGATTATTCGTATTATTTACAGTTCACTGTCTTCAAATGAAAAAGAAATACACAAATAAGGACTTGATTTTGAAATTTTCCTTAAGTAGAGTCAAGTCATGCTCATTATGTATTATTAGCAAACACATTGTTGGACGAATGCGCATAACAACATTTTAAGATTTACTGAACAATGCGTAGACTTGTATGATACTCTTTGCCTTTAGATAATTATTTTAATGCGAGTCCTCATATACAAGATCAACATTATGATTCACAGATAAGTTGATCTTCATGGATGACGAATCATTAACTGTTGCCACTGAAATGAACTCAAAATGACTCAAATTATAAACCTCACACTACTGTTGATTTAACAAAGTGCCTATTAAAGAAAAATGTGACAGTGAGATTTATGACGGACTTGAATAGATTTCCTGTGTTTTCCAGTTCCTATGCTTTTCAGATGTGTAAAGACTTGTTCTCCACAGCCAAGTTGTCTTTACTTTCACTTTCAAAATGAAATGTTTGTTATCCAACAAGAACAAGGAGACAAGAAATGGAGGCTCCTTATGTTGTCTTGCCACAGAGAACATTTAGCAGAGAGGCAGCTGTAATACACAGACTGACCCGACCTACAACTAGCATAAACATTTTCTTGTCTTCACTTGGTGCTGTCTTTGCCATTATATAAGAATAATGTAGTGGGTGATCTATGTAACATCTTTCCCATCTCAAATCATCAGAAATTCTTAAGAGACAACCATCTGTCGGTTTGACCGAAAAACAAGAACAGTTTAAGCAGCCTTCTGTGCTGTTTTCCCGATATCAAATGGAGGATATATGAAAAAAAAATCCTCTCAATAAATAGCAGAAAAGTTGAATCTATTCCCATTTGTTAAGTATCCTGAAAAGCACTGAGCAAAAATGACCTTGGCCCTCTGTTGCTAGTTTCAAGTGTACAGTTCAGAAACTTGGCTTTGTCTTTAGACCAACACTAAATTTAGAAAGACACATTAAGAAGCTTGTCCTGAAGATGTTGCCAGTGTCTCATAGTTAAAAAAAAAAGGTTTATTTTCCTTACGTCTTTGTTTATTGCATATGCATACACCTCTCACATGGATCCATTGTGTCAATAGGTTTCTGAAGTGATGGCTTGAAGCTTGAATTTAGATCATTTACTGGCGTCAACGCATCTAAAACTGGCACCCAGGGCTGAACCTGAGTAGAATACATTAGATCACATTCAGATTCCCTGGTTTGTCAAAGACACTATACTATTATAATGTTACATATGGACATCTACGTCAATGGAGTGAGCAGACATAAAAAGCATGCGGCCAGATGCTGTTAGTATAGTTTGAGGGTGACATCACGGGCAGAGTTACATAGATTTCTACTTTTAGTGCCTTCTTTTGAAAAATGCTACTAAATGCTATTTAAATCAGTAATACACACAACAACAGTGCAACATGTCAATTTTTTGACACACAGGCCAAACACAACTAGAGTTCCCACAATGGCAAAAAAACATTAACAGTATTTTTTAGTGTAATGTGTAACTTAACCATTCAGTCACTGCCACACATTCTGAGAGCTATTATGGGACTTTTGAGACTGGCCATGCCTTTTTTTCATTAGCAGTCCATTAATAACCTACACTGGCAAACCATTTCAGTTGTGATATACTGATGCCTTAATATTAGTCCAACTTGATGAGTAGCAGTGACTTTCGGTCTGGGCTTGGATATGTAGAAGCCACTTAACAGATCGAGAGTACAGGATTTCCTCAATAGCCCCTTTTAGGGATGCACAGTT
This sequence comes from Larimichthys crocea, assembly GCF_000972845.2. Classification (NCBI taxonomy): domain Eukaryota; kingdom Metazoa; phylum Chordata; class Actinopteri; family Sciaenidae; genus Larimichthys; species Larimichthys crocea. The sequence goes on along the minus strand of NC_040016.1, from coordinate 3,288,253 downwards.
ACCAGCTGGTATCTTGTTTGGAAAGGCCATGAAATCGCTTGTGTATATTGCTCAAATGTGATTAAATATGACATTGCAAGCAAAGTCAAACACAAGTTTGTGACTTTTCCCACATGTGACGTGTCCAGTGTACAAATCACTAGAAAACGGAACATGATAGACAAATGATGTACATTTCATGACCAGAAACATAATGAGCCCTGTAAAATACACAAGTACTGTGATTTCATACAGCCTTTGAGAAACTTGAAAGTGGAAGATGTTTGCTGAGGTGTTGGTGTTGTATTAGATTAGATTTCATTGAGATGGTATTTGTAATATTCATACAATGTCTAATAAACACATCCAATAAAACAGACACCTCACCTTCAATATATGTAACCCGATACAGCACCAGTACAAACTATCAATTGCTGTAACCTCAACATGCAACACCTCCCGACAAAAACTGAATGTTAAATTTTATATTATATTACAAATACTCTTTATTGCAATGCTGCTATAACTGATTGCACTACATGTTTTAGTAAGTAAGTGAAAGTATAATAATGTAAAACTATTTTTTCTTCCTTTTGAAAGACACTAGCTACATTTCCTCTAGCTCCCTTATGTTGTCATGACTATATTCATTGTAAATCTCTGTCATTAAATCAGTAGAATATACATGAGCAACTAGTCATGTTTCTTTTAACCTACAGTTTTGTATATCCACAAAAATACATTATGTGAATATGTGTTAAATATAAATAAATATTTAAAGAAATGGATAAAAAAATACACAGTAAGCTAAAAACTGAAACTTATGTAAACCTGGGAAGCAATATAAACAGCTTGGGGAATTACAGTTAGTACAAAATAACTCTAAAAGATGTATGGCGATTGAAAACATCTGTAAGCGCTGTACAACTATGATTATTGTAGGATAATTTTTTACAGCTATAGAAAACTGTATTTTCTAACAGCGTAGAGCAATGAGTAGCTGTGAGATCTTACCTTGCCAAAATAAGAAAAAAGGAACTTATTTTTTATTCAATCAGTCGATCCTCATCAGTTTGGGTGATTGCTGGCTGCCACACACACTGGAGAGGAAGTCTGGAGACACACAAGCCCACGCACACATAGACAAGCATTGAGAGAACACAAGTCAGTATCAGGATTTTTGTTTTGCTGTTTCTTGATACAGTTAATCAGTAAATATGGAATTATAAGGCCCATATCTGGAAGACCCAAACTCAAAGAGCATCTGACACACATGCACACACCCATTGTTTTAAATGACCCAACATGCACCAAAAGCGTTGGTGTTCTCCCACTGTCCTCTGGGCCTTGTTGTTCTTTACCATTATGCAGCAATCCAATCCATTAAGCACTTCCCTGTCCAGCCCCAAAGTAATCCCTGTTAAAGACTGAGACCTTTTATCATTGTTTTTGTTGTCTTAACTAATTTATATGCATATTGTAATATATTCATGGAAGTAGAGAATAGCTTTAAGCAAAACACAAAGTCATACAAGGATAAACGCTGCATATGAATTACAACAACTTGTGTTAGAGTTGTTTGCATTTGCACAATACTTCAGGGTATTTGTCAGAAGCTTTTACTGTACTTGATCAACCCAGGAACAAATTAACTAACTACCAACTCAAGTGAATTTCTTAAACTGAAGTTAGGAAATGTTTTTGAGGTGTGAACACAACTTTTTCATCTGCAGAAGGCACTTTGACTTGTCATACTCTTGCAGGTACAGGTGTAACTAATAATCTGAATGATGGCTCTGCCACCATAGTCAATAAAGTATTTAAAGTAAATTAATCATAGCATGTAAGCTTATAGCTCTATATCTCGCTGCGGCCAGTGGACAGGTGCTCTCAGAGAAGCTTGGGTACTGGAGATCATAAATAGAGCTTTTTCTGTAATTATTATATAGCGGTATAAAAGGTCTGATATTTCCTGCACTTCCACAAAAGATACTAATTCCAATATTGTAATGCTACTTAATTAACTACTTCCACAAATTCTTTTCAGGTTCTACCTTTCTCACTGGTCAGAAATCGTGCTTGTCACAGCTCATTCTGGCTACCCGAGGTTACTTTATCTACCCCATTAGTAAACTCAGGTGACCTGACGTTTTAACTTGGCAGATGTAACTAATAACATTAATAATGCTACATTCTACTGTAGTACATCAATACTGTCTTTAAATTGTGGAGCTATGCATAGAAATTGCTATAGTTTCCGAACTTTTCACACAATGCTGATAGAAACACCATCAAAACACCCTAAGAGCCTAAACTTACAACTTTAACCACACCTCTTTCATTTGACAAGTTAATTGTCCCCAGCCAAACACTTACAAACATCACTGCCTACATGAGAATAAGTCATGACATAAAGAGCTGACAATTTTATAACCACACACCTGTGCACAGCGTTTACAATTGTTATTAGTGGTTGTTCTGTATTCATACAGGTGAAAACAGCTGGATTGTGTCCGACGTATACTTATCTCTAATTACAAGGGGTGGGCGATGTGGTTTAAATCAATGCCACAAAATAATAAAGTGTAAAGGATATTTTACAAATCTTAATATATATTATCATAATGCACAGGTGTGCGAAAATAAACTGACATTTACTGTAATGAACTCTGGTCTGCTGTTCGCTGCTCATATCAAACTTGACTCCTTGAGTATATTTTGGACAGCACTTGTACATTTTTCACTATGACAGGTCCGCTTACTTGCAATGTAGTTACACATGTCAGTAGTCGCAGCTTAGATTGAATTAAATCATAGTATGTGCTTCAGTGTGTCAAAGGTCATGATCAGCAAAAGCATAATATTATGCGATTTCTTCAAAAGCCCATGCCATTGACAAGTATGTGCACAACTTGACAACTAAGTTAGTTAGATATCCAGCAGGGACCAGCAGTTTCATTGGCTAGCGTTGCTCCCACCTCTACTACACATCACCCACACTAACGTAGAGTAACATTATTTTGTTTTTTCAAATAAAAATGAAAACAGAAAGGTCAAAGTAAACGTTTATCGTGAATATGACGTGTAAAAAAAAAAAAGACACAAAGCCCATGAGGAGTTGTGTCATGGAAACCAGCTCCATCCAGTGTGGCTCTGTGACTGGTACACCCGTTACTAGACAGCAGCGGTGGCTACATTAGCCTGCTAGCCGAAGCCTGTAGCCAGCCATGACTAGCGTTAGCTGGCAGGAGCCTGACAGCACAGCAGAAGTCATTAGCAGTCGTCACGGATCGACAACAACTTCACTCTTACCAAGGCTCTGGATGCTGTAGACGTAAACGTGACACCAGGCAGATGTAAATCAACTGGATGCACTGGGCGAAGAGGACAGAAGACGGTGGGAAAGAGCGAGTGCAGTGCTCAGCCTCTGTGGAGGTCTTCACCTGGTGCTTCCATGTCTGTTTACCAGACTGCATTCTGGGACAGAGACGTCACTGCGCCAGGACGCACGCACGCACGCACGCACGCACACTCTGGGGAGCTGGAAAACCAGTTTGTCCTCCGCTAGACCCCACTCTCACACCAGTGGGTCATATATGCTTCTCAGTGAAATCTAAAATAAAAATAAAATAATAAGCTCATCAGGTCAGCACTCCATGAGGTGCTGGACAAACCCAGGAGCGCCTTCAGTCAGAGACTGCTGGCACCAAGATGCTCCACAGAGAGACACAAGAAGTCTTTCTTACCTGTGAGCATCAGTCTCTACAACTCCTCCCTCAAAATAACAGACTAGCTATCGAACTTGCTTGTGCAATAAATAAGTGCAATATTCCACGCATGCACACTGCACTTTAAACAATCAGTTATAATCTTTATAAGGTTTTTTGATTTACATATTGCATAGTTCACTGTTACTTGGCTTTTATTTTACTGTTACTGGTTTTATTTAACTGTTATTTATACCTGTGTATATAGTGTTAAAATGGATATCTTATAAGTATATAGTATAGTTTTTCTTGGGATTTTACTATCCAACCTCTATAGTGTTCAAATGTTTTTCTTACTACTACTACTATCTAACTTACCGTTTGGGAGCTGCTGTAACGAACACAATTTCCCTGCGGGGATTAATAAAGTATTTCTGATTATGATTCTGATTTTGTTCAGTACTGGTGTAATATGGTTGATGGTTTGTCATATATGGAATCTTCCATACAAATATTTAATTACAAAGTGATAGAAGTGAAGTAAAATTTGATTCAACTGTGAGCAATGTGCTTTTTGGAGTTCACGATGTAGGGGATTCAACTGTGAGCAATGTGCTTTTTGGAGTTCACGATGTAGGGAGCAGGAAACAGAAAGAACTGTATATCACAAAATTAATAATAAACTTAGGGAAATATCACATACATAAGGCGAAATTCAGTCACTTAAACCCCTGTTTTCTAGCATTCCAAGGAGAGACTAAGCAATACAGTACATCCAAAGCATCTGTGACTCAGACAAAAGGAGAGCTATTAAAATATAGAATTTGTGCTTGTTATTTAATGTATTTATTTGAATAATCCCCCTGGCTGTTGTTTGTTTGTATGTATGTTAATAACTGCCGTTGTACCAAATGTTATTGCCAATAAAGATTGAAAAAAAATACATGCAGACATACAGATTGTGAAACAGATGATGAACAATGTAAATAGCAATATGAGAAATATATCAGATAAACATGTAAAAAAAAAAAACACTCTGGTGAGTTAAAGCAGCTTCACCATGATCGATGACATCAAGCTGGGAATATTTATGTATACTGAATTATAAATAAGCTCACTTGAATAAATTCTGTAAGATATTTCAATTGCCTGTGAATTGTGAATCAGGTTTAGTGTTCCTGTTCTTAAAATCAGAGAGACTGGTTTTAATACTATCACAAATACAGACCCGTTTAAAAAAAAGCTTTGATCTTCGAAAATGTGCATCAGTGGAGATGATGACCTTTCACTCATGTGCTCTTGTTGTGCAGGATAATCCTGTTTTTGAATGGGTGGATAAACTGATAAATAACATATGATAATATTACTCGGTATCACATACACTACAAACACCACCACAGTGGACGCAACCAAATTTTACACACTTTATTGATGACTTTTAATTATATGTTGGGTCCCTTTCAAAATACCTAGAAACCACATTACTTCATATCTCTGTCGCTATTATTTTGATGAGTAGCCTGTGTTTTTTAATCTGTATGTCTAAAATATATAAAAATATCCATGTGTATGCTTATTCCCCTTCTCCTTTTTATCGTCTTTGAATCATAAGTTAATGTAGTATTTATCTTTTATTGTTTAAATAGCAAATTACAACTTTTTTAAATAAAGCTTTTTTTTTAAAAAAACGTGCTCGCTCCTGTAGCCAATCACCGTCTTCTGTCTTCAGAGGCGGGGACAGCGGAGTTGTCCACTTCCGGTTGTTCAATAAAGTTTATCCAGCTAGCTCCAGACATGAGCGTTGTTACAGATGGTAAGTATCCTTTTAATTCATCATTTCAGCTCTCTGGTAATAGCTACGAGTAGAAACGTGAGCTGGAGCTCCTAAAGTATCCTCATGTACCAGGCTGTACTGCCAGAAACGAGCCAGTCTGACACAGAGAGGCGGCTTTCTTTCAAAACTGCTAATACACAGTAGCCGTGTTAGGCAGCTAACTGTTAGCTCAGTAGCACCTCACCTGCTGTGTTTGATTCCCGCTTTCAGATGAAGTTATTCGGAAACGTCTTCTCATCGACGGGGACGGAGCTGGCGATGACCGCCGCATAAATGTGCTGCTAAAGAGTTTCACCAAATGGTGCAACTCGCCTGGGACCGCGGAGGAATGGTACGCCAGCTGTGCGGACCCCAGCTTTGGACTTTGTCACCAAGAATTTCTATAACAGTGTGGTTTAAAAACAAAAAAACTTGCTTTGAGTCATAAACTGTCTTTGTTTTTCTGTTCAGGTTCACGCAGTATCAGAGGATGTTAGGCACACTGGCCCAGTGTGAGTTCTCCATGGGGAAGACGTTGATGGTTTATGACATGAACCTTCGGGAAATGGAGAATTATGAGACAATCTACACAAACATAGGTATGAAATAAGAACACTTACCATGACCATGAATATTCAAACCCCAAAGTATGCATACATGTTGCTGACTCATATGATAGGAAAGGTGTTGTCAAATAATAATGCATGACACACTTTCCTTGTGGTAACTAGAGGAGCCAAACTGTCGTATTCATCATGAAACAATGCATGTGTTTGTTTTACCAAAAATAAAAAACCTTATCTACGCACTGCAGAACAAAACATCACGTCTGCACACGAGAAGATAGCAGAATGCAAAAAAGAAATTCAGAGGGCAAAGAGAATACGGAAAAATCGCCAAGGTAAGAATATTTTCAGGTCTTTATGATTTAGGTAATCGTTTACAGAAGATATACTTCTTGTCTGGGTTTTTTTTTCAACGTAATATCAGAGGTGTAGTCCCTCCATTTTGAAGTAATCCCAAAAATTAAGCATTTGTAACATAGTGCCAAAACAGTTAGTCGATCATTCGATTTGTCAATCAGTCTGTATCAATCAATGGGTTAGACATTTAAAAAAAACTAATTTACTAACTAATTTAACACTGGAGACATCAAAACTATGAAATAACACACATGGAATTATGTGGTAAACAAAGTGTAAACAGAGCAAATGTGTTTTATATTTTTAGATTCTTCAACATAGCCACACTTTTATTTTCACACACTCTGTCATTCAGCTTCATGAGGCGGTCACCTGGAATGGTTTCCGATGAACACGTGTGCCTTGTCAGAAGTTAATTAGTGGAATGTCTTCATTCATTCTTAAAGCGTTTGAGTCAGTTTTGTTGTTCAGAGGTAGTGTCGACAGTAAATAACCCTTTTACACCCTACAGTATTGATCCATATTGTGATTTTCTTTCCAGAGTATGACGCTTTAGCTAAGGTTATCCAGCAACACCCAGACCGACATGAAACACTAAAGTAAGTCAGTTTCTGATGTGTTTCATCCACATGTTAAGTTCTGCTTCACGCATTGGAGCAGTTGGCTTTCATGATAGTCATATTATGTCCTTAACTTTGATTTGATCACTTACAGGCAGTTGGAGGCACTTGACAAAGAACTCCAGCAACTGTCTCACATCAAAGAAAATGTAGATGCAAAGGTACAAATAACATTTTGATCTCTTCTGTTCTAACCTGTAATATTGTCAGTCATAATTCAAGTTAGCATTTCATTGTATTATTGACCCTGTGTTAACCTGCATATGACACATAAACCTGAAACTTGAACATTAGTAATGTTTTATTAATTTTTTTTTTGTTGTGCAGTTGGAGTTGAGGAAGAAGCAGTTCCATGTGCTACTCAGTACCATACAGGAACTGCAGCAGACACTTGAGAGTGAGTGAACAGTGAAGTGAAGGGCACTTTGGGTGCCATGTTAGGAATTTCTTGTGCTTTTAAATCTTTAAACTTTTATATGTAAAGTGTAGAAAAGTGGAGACATCGATGCCTTGCTAATTATATTTATCTTTCCTAGATGACGAGAAATCAGACAATGACGACAACAATCAAGAGAGCCCTGCAGAGAATGGTGAATGAACATGTAGAGATCCTGATTAAAATAAATGTGAACTGCTTCTAAATGATTGTTTTTTTTGTCTAAGAATACTTTTTTATGTATTTTTGAATAAAGCCGACTTGTCCATGTCTCGCTTGTTCTTATTTATTTGTATAACTCGCTTTCTGTTTCCTTGAAATAATTAACTAAACTGAGGCTGACTGAGGTTTTCAAGCTGACAAGGACTTCATGATATAAATCCACTGATTGCAAGACATATATATCAGACTGATATAAATAGCACAGGGACACTAGTTATTGATTGAGAGAGAAGCTTTAATCAAATATCAGAAAAAAATACATTCATCAGTGATGGAATTCTGGACTGAATCTACCCCTGCTTTTTCCTGTCCATTTTTTTTAGCTATTTCCTTTGTAAAAACCACAAGGGGGAGCCAAAGTACATGCTTTTATGTACATAGTTATTCTGTAGGAATTGAACTAGGCATATGAGTTGTACAGTATTCTTGTGAAATACCAGGAAGTTAAAGTTGCAATCAGTGGCTTTACTTAATGCCTTTTGGGGTACACATTTCAGGACATTCAATAAAAGAAAAGACAAATGAAAGAGTTAGACTCATACTGTCAGACATTGACCTCCTCTAGAACTCTGTCAGGAATCTACGGGCCTTCATGAGGCGTTCCAGACGACACTGGAAAGCAGCTCTCTTGCTGCCAATGTCAAAATCCTCCTTCAGCAAGACCTCAGACTTTTCCTTGTCCTGAAGCACCTGCATCATCTCCCTCTGCAGCTGGATGGCAGACTGCTGTAACATCTGGTAGCGGATCACCATGGGGATCTGGTCCGCCAGACGCTGGCTGGCAATCTAAAAGAAGAAAAAGAGAAGTTTAATGAGCGCCATATATATATATATATACTCTGTCTTAACCTTGTCATCATTGCTTTTGTCTGGGAATTGTAATTCTTAATTAAAACTTACTTTGTAATACGATTTAAGGTGCACCATCAGCTCCTGAAGTGTTGCATGGTTATCCGTGCTGTATACAATACTTCTTTCTTCATTATCTGATATGACGCTTCCCTGGTCTGAGTCTACCTCCCGCTGCTGTTCTTCTCTCTTTCTGTCACTCAGACTGCTGCTGTAGGTCCTGTCCTGGGAGTAAACAAGCAGCTCCATCTTGAACTGGGTTCTCAGCATGGATTCAGCAGTGGACTCCTTTTCTTGTTTGATGGATTCGATTTTTGCCTGGAAAATAAGATTGTGGTCAGTCTCAATGCTACCAAAAAATTATGCAAATTAAATTTTGACAGGCAAAATCCTTACTTGCTTACAAATGAACACATCAATGTCAATGTCAAACTCTTAGAAGATGGCTACCTTGACTGTTTTCATGAGGACAGGAAATCCAGTGAAGCTACTCTGGGCCAGCTGTATGAACACCTTTCTAACAGCATCTGCAGGAAACAGAAATAAAAAAAAAGATTCAGAAGATTCATATAGGGCACATGCATCAGCTATGAGCAGTTTAGTAGAAAAGCATGTTCAGTCTGTAATGTATTCAATCATATACCTCCAAGGTCCTTGAGTTTCTTGACAGCTGGTTCTTCCAGCTGTTTGATCTGCTCCTTGACCATCAACTCAAATGTCTTGTAGTTGATGAACCCTGGCAGTTCTCTTCCACGATACTTCTCTTCGTATTCCTCCACCTCTCTCTCAATCCAGTGATTAACTGTAACACACAAATTTAAATTTCAGAGTCCTGGTGTTGGACAGCTGTAGACCAAAACAAAATGATACACTTACATTTTTCCCCTGAACGGTCCAGGTGGGCATTCCACTTTCCAAACTCTTTTCTGAGTATAGAAAATACATTGAGTCTTTCTCCACACTTCAGTTCTTCTCCTGTGGTCAGACTGATGGCATCCTGAGTGAATGCAGTCACTTTCTGCAATAGTTATTTATGGATGTTTATTTAACAAATATTTAAAGAAAAATTCATATTAGTGGTGAGCATTGGTCTTCATAGCCAGGTAAATGTTACGTAGAGAGAGGGAGCTCACATCAATGAGGAAGAAGTCTCTCTCAGCTGGGTCAGTTGGGGGTCCGTTGCCATATCTCTCCAGCTCTGCACGAGTCTGTTCTAGTTTCTCTTCTATCTGCTCTTCCAGTCGTGGCAGAGATTTCTGTAAATCACATGGTCAAAGCTTTAATGCATAAGGTGACTAGTCATTGTTTATACAATACAATGTCAAGGTGAAGCAATAAGAAACATTCACCTCAATGTGATGCACTAACTCAAGGGTGAGTTTTTCAGCCAGTTTAGGAACAGTGGCATGACCGTCATTGTAGAGGGTGCTACAGGAAGAATAAAAAGCTACTGAGTACATGCTACATGACCTGTCAAACACCTTGACACATACATATTTGGTGTCATTATCCAAAAAGAATTACTTACTGGAAATATGCATGATCTTTGAAGAAAGCTTTCTCTCTTTCTATTGCTTCAGGAAGAGACACCTTCTCTGTGATCTCTTTCTGACCCCTGCACTTGACGATCATGTAGCCCTTCTTCAGGTGGATGACATCATTATGAACAATGTCAACCACCATCTCTTCTGTTCCTTTGTCCACCAGATCAGGCTTGGTCAAGATACCTGAGAGAGAGAAGGACAGATGGACAGTTGACTACCTGAAAGTCAAATAACCTTTTCCAAATGGCCTTTTTATTCTAAAAACAGCTGGATTTACCCAAAGTCCTCTCTCCATCAGGATCCACTTCCTGTGCCATCTTCAAAGCCTCTGTGGTTGCTATGTCCACGTTGGATGGAACAACCACCAAGCTGATGGTTTCTTGTTTTTTGATGAACTTCTGTATGAGTCTCTTTATCTAAAAGTATAAATTCATACTGTACATCAAGTTATGAGTTGTGCAAATATCAACAGTACTTAAGTTATTTCTGTTCACATAATGAGTGAATATTACAGGGCTAAATGTTTATAGCCTTACTAGTTACCCTGTGAAAAAGCATAAAAGTGTTGTGAGAAAAGTGAGAGATTTTCATTTTCATGGCCCGAGGGTCTTGCTAGTGGAAAGGTCAACATGGAAAGTCACTCATGAGATGTTGTGTAGGGGTGGGAAACACAGGCCCAGGTTTGACCCCACTTAAACATTTCCTTGGAACAACTTTCTATCAACTTTGTGAACAATCATACCTGGTCTCCAATGTTCTCTGGTTGTCCCTTAACAGCCACCCTGGCGATGCCAGGCAGGTCAATGAGCGTCAGGTCTGGAACATCAGGAGAGGCGATCTCCAGACTGATCAAGTCATCACTGATTTCCACCCCACTTCCCGCCATTTTATCCTGAGCTAAAGAGAGATAACATGCCATATGATGATTGCAAAGGATGGAAGTGCTGATTACTAAAACCTAAAAAAATCAGAAGCCATCAATACTTGTATATTTAGGAATGCTGTATACTGTACCTTCTCTGATCTTTTTCTCCACATCTGCAGGGACTTCTATCTCTTCCTCATAGTCCTGGTAGCTTATCTTTCCATACCACTCCTCTCCTTCTTTCTTTCTCTTCATCTTCAGTTCGAGAGGACATCTTGTCACAATGCCTTAATTACAAAGAGTGAATGATTAGAGAGGGGGAAATTATTATGAAGACCAGTAGGCTTTCAGGGTCTCAAATAGCATAGGTACCACCTGTATAAAAGTGAGATAAATATTACATCTTCCAAATGTGTCCCCCCTCCATAATAAATATACTTTAGAAGCCTGACACCAGTGTCCAATGACCAATATTTTTTTGGCCAAATTGACGACCCAAATGTAAACAGGAACATTTTTGTAGAGTGGCTCTACATGTACACCTGTTCAGGCAATCCTCCCACCCAATGAACAATCAAGTCATCAAATGTGCACTGTCAACCACAAGGTCTGACCAAAAATCTGCAAACTGCAGAGATTGGAATTGGTTGCTAGTCGCTGGTAGAGAAAACCAATTAATGACACAAAAAACTTCAACAAACAACCAATTCTCAGTAGTGTTGGGAAGTTTTTTAAGTGACTTTAATCTCTTACTCTCGGACGGTAAAATGAACTAATCTTTTTATGAGTCATTTTGTTCATTTCGTTCATTCACTAGTGCAACGTTGTAGCCCTCTAGCAGCTCATGTAAACATGACAAGTGAACGAAAGAACAATCTGTTTAAACGTACTGCTGTGTGTACTGCTCCTCACACAACCTGAGCGGCCATGCAGCTGACTTGTGGTGAGGCAATGTACTGCATGGAAGTGAACGGATCACTCACTGAGATGACTCATTACTCCCGGGTTATATGAAAGATTAGTTCATATTGAATGAAATGTTCGTGACAGGCACACCACTAATTCTCATCTGATAGTAGTAAGCAGCGGACAACAGGAGATTGTCTGTGTCAGACATGTTCTCACATGTTGGCAATACTCTACTTGGTTTAGGTGAGGGATGGCGTCTGGGTAGAGCATGAAGGTGAAGGGCATGAAACTGTGATGGAAGCACAGAAACAGAGGGCAGCACTTGACACTGGACAGCAAGGCAGGGCAGCAGCTGCTCTAAATATTACAAAATAGTTATGTGTCCGAATATTTTTGACCAGTTAAGCATGTCTTTCTAAAGGTTGGTCTGTATACACAGTCTGCTAACAGCTTTGGTAGCTAGTAGTCTGAACGAAGATAGGACTAGCACAAAACGAAGCTCGGTGTGGAACAGTTTCAGAAAGGCAACAAAGTCAAATGTAAACCGTGCTATTCTAACGTAGTAGTATTGCACTATGCTCTGCATTAACAACAAGCAACTGTCTGACATATCCAAGGATGGCTCAAAGCCAAAGATCACATGCCAGGAGAGAAAGTGTGAAGTACTCTCCTCCGAGACCGATATTCTGTCAGTCAGTGTGGTACCAGGTGAAGGATTCAAAGGGCTTGTTCAGTACCTTGAGCCCAAGTCATATTAGTTTATGCTCTTGAGAGCTACTGAGCACACTCACTCTGAGGAGAAGAATGATGAGCTAAAATTTAAGCTTGCAGGGCAGACAAGCTCAGACCACTAACTGAAACCTGCATTGCAACTGTTTGTAACTTTGTAAAGTGTAAACACATATCACCCATTGTTTTGTGGATTATTGTCTTGAATACTCATGTTGCAATGCAAAGTGGCAATATTGCCAGTCGCCATGCTGTTTTTCTTTTTTGCCAAAAGTGACAAATTTTTGGATGAGAGTGTGGAGCTGATGGGTGACAAGTTGATCATGTTGAATGGGAAAAAAGTAGATTGAAACTTTGCAAGACAGCAGTACAGCCAACGATTGTTTGTTGTCTGGCAACTGGCATGGTGCCTTGATCTAAACCTGCAGGACAGGTGCTCTACCTGTTTTAAGAACAGTCCTTGACTTTTCAACTATTTCCACCCCCCAGGTGAATCATGCTCACAGCCACAAAACAGAACTGAAAGCTAAAGGAATACAAAACTCTTGGTTGGGTGACCAAAAACATAACTCTAAACGAATGCTCATATCATATAATCAACTTTACAATGCTTTAAATGTTATTAAATGATTATTAAATATGATCGGATAATGATGGTCTTAGTGGTTACTATTTTAGTAATATGCAATAATATGATTTCACAGCAACTTCACACTAACTATATTTCTAGTTACTTTCTTTTATATTTCCTTGTATGCATTTTATTTTTAATTTTTTCAAAAGTTTTCAATTGCCTCTTGTAAGATAGCTAGACAGCTTAATTTTCTCAGTGACTGTAACTTACCACTTCCTCTTGGCAGAGCCACCCCAGACAGCGCCTCTAACACGGAGCTCTTCCCCGAACTTTGGTCTCCAATCACGGCTATAGCAGGCAGCGCCAAGTCCTTCTCCACACCCAGAGAGCGAAGAGAGTCAATGAGATCAATGCAGGGACGCACCTTCTCCTCATACTGCTGGTTCAGAGTGCTCATGGTGATGACTTCTGCAAAAAGAAATAAAACTCTGATTCAGTGAAATAAGTTTTGTCCGTGTCAAGTCTGCAATAGCAACTGGGTGAGTGAGGCAGATGGAAACTGTACCTACTGCAGGGATGCTGTTAGGTTTCGTTTCCTTGTCTTTCGTTTGTTTCACCGGTAATGTAATGAATTATGCGATAAGGAGAAAAAAAGATCGGCAGTGAAAGTGCGACAAATAACATATAGTATATGTTGAGTACATTTGTGATACAAGTAGAAATTATATTTTACACCTTTATGAAAGGCTTGTTAAGAAAGCATTAAAACCAGTTTACAATTAAATATTTTTTTTATAATTAAGAAACAAATTAAAAGCCAAGAGACCACTGAGGCTAATGAATTACCTGGCAGACTCAAAAATAAATCATATTGTAGAATATTTTGCTTAAACAATATCATTGTATGACATCAAAGTAAAGTAGTGAAAATATTCTAAAACTTAAAATTAAACTGATATTCTGTGTGTGTGTGTGTGTGTGTTTCATTCTTTTATGATGACTTATGAGCATTAGTAACATCTGGTTTTGATGTTCTCATAATCTATTATTAGACACCCAAGGATGAATATACTGTTATGTCCTAAACCAGTCAGACAACAACACGACAATCACAGAATCAACAAAGTCTTGGTGGTGTGAACGAAAAATGGTTTATTTATAACAACAACAAAAAAGATACTCAGGTGGGGCAGGATGGGACAAAGTGATTGTGCCAAAAATAATGAAATTAATATAACAAAAGTAGGACTGTCTTATCAGGAGCTAAAGAAAAGAAACAAACAAAATGCCTAACAAACAATAGAAAGGTGGCGCAACCAACAATCCTAGTGAAGTAACAAAAAATGCCTACGTGTGTAGTAGTGTATTGGGTACCCCAACTTACCTAGTCCCAAGTAAAAAACAACCTCCCGCCACCTCTAACAACTCTGTAAGGTTGACAAGAATAAACAAGGCAGTACAAGCACAAGTGAGGCGACTCTGCAAATCAGCCCTCTCACTTTTAGTGTTACAATCCTCCTCTAACAAGGGCGTTGAATACATTTTCTCCTGTAGAATCTGTAGCATCTCCCTCTGCAGCTGGACAGCAAACTCCTGCAAGATCTGGTAACGAATCACCAGGGGGACCTGGTAATCCAGACGCTGGCTGGCTATCTGAAGAAGGGAACTTTCAGGCCAGGACTCAAGGAGGACTCAGATGCAGAGTGAGGCAGAGAGCTGTTTTATTCAGATCTACAAGGATCCTCGAATGAGTGAGGCTATAAAAGAAGGCCTAAACTAGGAGAAACAAAAAATCACTCCAAGGAGGAAAAAACTCTGAACTACTCTTATTAAAGATTAACAAAATCAAAATCACTCACAACGAGGAAAAACAAAAGGCTATGAAACATTAACTTAAGGCTCTCCAATTAGGCTGAAAAATCACTGGGCTAAACACAAAGAAACCAGAGGACTAGACTAAGAAGTACAACAGAAAATCACTCTTACGAGGAAGGCAAACAAAAGAACACTAGAGCAATAAAGCTGTGGCTGTGGGCTATGAACTAAGGCTTTGGTGAACGCTACAGGAGACGAAACACTTCGGCACAGGACAAAGGGAGACGCAGACAATATATACACAGGGTAATGGGGAACAGGTAGAAACGATCAGGGCGGGGAAGACAATCAGACCGGTGACACATGAGGAAGGGCAGGTAAATATCAAAATAAAACAGGAAATGACGAGACATAACAAAAACCCAACTTGACCTCAGTGTTTGATAGAGGAGGGCATTTACTGAAAAACATAACCTCTGTCTAAATCTTGCCATCATTGCTTTTGTTCATGAATTCCCTCTAAATTGAAACTTACTTCGTAACAAGATTTAACTTGCAACATCAGCTCCTGAAGTGTTGCATGATTGCCATGTATTCCTTTCTCTTTTTCATCTCTTTCTTTTCTCTTTCTGTCACTCAGACTGCTGCTGTAGGTCCTGTCCTGAGAGTCAACAAGCATCTCCATCTTGAACTGGGTTCTCAGCATGGATTTAGCAGTGGACTCATTTTGATTCTTTATGTAATTGATCTTTGTCTAGAAAATAAGATTCTGGTCAGTCTGAGCAAAAATTATGCAAATTACATTTTAACAGCCAAACTACCAAAGATGAGAAAGTTAATATTAAACTCGTAGACTACCATGGCTTTTTCCAGGAGGTTAGGAAATCCAGTGAAGCTACTCTTAGCCAGCTGTATGAAAACCTTCATAACAGCATCTGGAGGGAACAGAAATACAAGTTGATGCAGCAGATTAATCTCAGCTCAGCACATCACTGGTGGTTGTAGTTAAATCTGTCATATGTTCAGTCATGTACCTCCTATGTTCTTGAGTCTCTTGACAGCTAATTCTTCCAGCTGTTTGATCAGCTCCTTGGCAATGACCTCAAACGTCTTGTAGTTGATGAAGCTTGGTAGTTCTCTTCTACGATACTTCTCTTCATACTGCGCCACCTCTCTCTCAATCATCTTTCTAACTACAACAAAAAACATATACTGTGTTTGAGAGTACTACTGTTGGACAGTACTACAGTAGTAGATCAAAATGATACACTCACAGATTTCTCCTGAGTTATTCAGGTGGGCATTCCACTTCATCAATTCTGTTAGCGTGGGAGGAGTGCAGGTGCCAGCCCATCTCAGAGTTGCCTAGTGACCAGGGTAGAAGAAACTCGATGTTGGCCTCCTAGACATAATAGATAGCTAACTGTTGACGTTCCATTAGCATGAACAGACAACAGTGTCTCCAGACTAGTGTTGAAGGTGAACACTAACATGGGTAAATGCATTCCCTTTGACTATTTTGGGCGTAAAGTATTTGTGGCGTCATCTGTAAGGGTTTGAAGTCTGACCACCAGCATGAGTTAGGGGGAATAGAGACCGACCCATACCCGATTGTATGTGAAAATGTCTCTGATTCTCCTTGGCCAAACTTCAATAAATATTACAGCATAAGACATCAGAGGCTCCTGAACGCTTTCTTCAGTTCAGTTCAGTTCAGAGTGCTCATGGTGACTACTTGTCTCCTGCAAATATATGTGTTTGAAAAAGAAACAGAAATATAGAAGAAAAAGAAACAATAATAGATAAACGGAACTGATGGCACATGTAAAGTAAGGGGGGAAATTTAAGTGACTTATTTTCTCTCATTTGACGATGGATCTTCCTATGGAGATCTGGTAGACGGACTACGACCCCGTGCAGATGACATGAACACGAGCAGCCTGGCAGACTGCCATATATGATAGTGCTTAAGATATACATTGTCAGTAATCTAGGCAGGTGTAAATTACAGAACAAATCTGAACAAATGCAACCATAAATGCAGGATGTGAGCTTTCAAAACATAACTTAGGTTTTGTTTCTCTAAGTTTCATTTGTCTTGCTGTGGTTAGATAAGGTGTTGTCTATGTTATGTAATGGATGTCATCAACAAACCACTTCCTCATGTGAAATGATTTTGAGGTTTTGTGAAACAGGCCAGGGTTAATGGTCATCTAAATTAAAGCTTACATACACTTTTTGTAACCATACTATGATTAAAAAAAGTTCTAGCTGGTCTGATACATGGCAACAATGTTAAAATAAGTTACTCCTTTAGAAATTTAGAACATTAGAAATATTATACCTTAACCAATGAATGTATTAAATAATTTACTAATTATTTATAGATCTGTTATAAAGCAGTTATTACAGAAACCTTTGGGTTATCAGGTTGTAAAATCTTCTATTATTAGTAGATTATTAGTAGATAGGCCATTAATAAAGTCATTATCAAGAGATAATCACTTTCTAATAATCCATCAAGTCTGCAGTTTGAAGTCTGCAGCTTGAATCATTGATGACGATGATGCTCACAATGCAACAGCAAAGTCTGTTAATTAGGGCATTTATTTAAGGGCTTTTAAAGAGATCCATTGTTTTTGTAATGTTATCAAGTTATGAAGAAATGGATTTTGATCCCTATGCTGTGGAGCAATAGAAGGTCAGAGGTCAGCTGGTCTATTGGACCAGTCCACCTGAGGAATTAAAGAGCTAAAAAGACAAAAGACCTGCTGCAGGAGGAAATCATAGACAACGTGGGAGGTGATCCAATTTCGTTTATACCAGATCATCATAATACATCATAACACGATCGAAGCAGCGATCACATTTGGGGCACTGGAAAGGCCATTCCCCTGTGTGGATTATTTTCATATTAAACATCCAGTGTTGCATTTGGGAAGTTCTTTTACTTTGCTGTTGATGGCATGCAGTGAAAACATCAGTATATTAAAATGCAGTTTACTTTTTGCATTTTAAATGGACCTGTGGGGTCTGTCTGGTAAGATTATGACTTCATTATCAATGTCAATCAAGAATTGAAATAATGATGGAATATTGGGCCACCTGTCACAGAAGTGAAATGGTTGTCATGTTGAGAATGGTTGATCAGCTCCCCCTCCTGTCCACTCATATATTAGCATATTAGCAAGTTAAGGCAAAAAATGGATGCTTAATAATCAACGATAACTACCGTGATGATCTGCAGGAAATATGACACAGTTAGACAAGGTATTGACCATCACACTAAATGATGTGTGATATTCATGTATTATATATTAATTTGAAACCTATTGCCTATCTAGTTATTAACAACAACTTGAGAAGGTTTTGCACTACAGCAGACATGTGAACTGGATCTGTATGTCAAAGCAGCTCCACAGTCAACAACAAAGAGCTAATTGCAGGAGATGAAGAGGAACAAGCCACCAACAGTTCATCAGGATTAAGAATACAAGAATATAAGAATACAGCATAGAGAGGACACAGCATGGCTGCTTTGATTTTGCTTTGCAACCAGGCGTCATTCAGTCCATCTCAGTTCCACCAATGATCCATGTCTTTGCCCTTTGAGACAAGAAAGAGACAAGAGAGACAAGATGGTGGTGGCTAGAGACACCACACTCTGAGCTTCATAATGGCTCTTTAGAAACCTATGGGTGACGTTACGGATATGACTTCCATGTTCTATACTGTTTATGGTCCGCATGAGCTCTTTGTCTCTTTCTCTCTCTGCATCACATTTTGCTGTTTTTTAATGTCTGGTCATAAGATGGCCACCAATTTTGTGTTGGCAAAGGGTGCTAAAGGAGATGACAAAGGAAGCAAAGGTAGCAAATAATCCAAATGACTGAGCTATGTCAAAAACAAAAACTAGTTATTTCATCATCATTTTAGCTATTTGTTTTTCTCCATTGAGACTGGATTTTCCTCATTCAGTTTTAGTGGCAGGGATATGCATCCTCAGAAACTTCCAAATGTAAAAGGTGTCTCCTTCGTTCCACTCTCAGGTATTACAATTCAAAGCGAAGAGCCACTACATTCTGAAGGACATGGCCAGTCCTATGGTATAGGTGCACTGCTGCCACAGGATGGCCTCATTATTACATTTTGTTTCTGTTATTCTGTACAGCGGACCACTGTTACTCAACTTAAACAGTAATAAAATAATACTATTCATTTATTTAGATATTTGCACTGGTTCTAAACTAAAAAGCTATTTCAAATGTTAGGACCCATAGTATGTGTCTGTATTCAGTATGTTGTCTGTGTACAGTTCAGTTTATCTGTGAGCTGTGATTTATCTGTGTCTCATCACTTATCTTATCATTAATTGATCAATCTGGGAGTTGCTTAGTTCCCAAACTGGTCAGTTTCAGGAGAAACTGCAAGATAACTGTCACATGCATGTTGTTGTTTCTCACAAATAGTAAGTGATTCATCAGTGGGTAATGTTTTTCTCTAGTAAGAGTGTTCCTCTGGAATCTTGAGGCAGCAAATTTGACCTTTGTTAAACTGACATGTTAATATGATAAAACTGAGACAACAATACTTTTCATTTGATGGACATGCAACAACAGAGCCTTTTAACTACATACACTGGCTGGATCTGGATGTTGTGTACATAAAGGCTTGTCTTGTCTGACAAATGTTGGTTCAGGGAGAGCAAACGACAGCACCCTGTCATTGTGGGTTTCTCACTGTACCTGACACTCATGGACCGACAGGCATCCCTCACAGACTATTCCTGTATCTATGGAAACCAAGGCAACAGGTCAAAGGTCAGGGGTCAACCACTTGTCAGGGTAAAGTGAGCATCAGGTGTGCATCTAATGCAGCAACAAAGAGAAACAGTTACATGCACATTTGATAAAGAGATCTGAGCAGACATGTACTGTAGAGGTTCATTATGGCCAGATTTGTTCATCTTTATTAGCATGAATGCCTGTAAAATATCCACTCTCATGAGCAAAGTGCCATTATATTAACCCATACACATTTTTCATGGATGTCTTTTATACATACATGGGTGTTCAACCTGCTTTATTACACTGATGCAAGCCACATGCTTAGGAGGTCAAGAAACAGGGTTTCACAAGTCATATTAATGTAAACAAACAGCAACCGAGCATTATCCTTTGAATATTGCTATGTATGAATTGCACAGATTTTGAAGTTGTACAAACCTGAAGTACGATTTCATAGTCAACAAAATGTACAGAGGAGTGTAGTAATCATTTATTCATGTAGTATGTGGTATTGAAGTGCTTTTTTGCTGGGCTTTAGTGCTGTAAATGGATACTCTAGACATGCTTTAAAGAGGTAAAAGTTATGTTTATAATTTGCCATGAGTCTGAGGATAGCATAGAAAACAGTCACAGTAATTTGTAAGAGGAGCAGCCACTTGTAAACACTGAGGGAAACAATCACCCTCTTTACATGAAGTGTGACATTGTCTGTGCAGATGCAACTAATAAATGGAAACCATGGAGACAAAGACATCATGCTGCAATAGTTGCATACTGTACTTTTTTTCTTCTTATACCCTGTATAGTGTAGAGTAT
Organism: Larimichthys crocea; assembly: GCF_000972845.2. NCBI lineage: Eukaryota > Metazoa > Chordata > Actinopteri > Sciaenidae > Larimichthys > Larimichthys crocea. The sequence continues at coordinate 3,267,665 of NC_040016.1, read as the reverse complement.
TTTGCAATATAAAGTTATTGCTGTAAGTTTTTAGACTTTCTGACATGATCAATGTCAGACATAAGTTGGAATGTAATTGTACTAATATGACACCAATATTTGGCTAAAATATATTTTGAATCAGTATCTGAATTAGAAATGCCCATTATCAAAATACAGTTCCTGCTAGATTAATAAAAAAGGCAATATAATAATACTCATCTAAATAATAAGTCATGGCAGTGTGAATTTTGTAAACTTTCAGAGATAAAATGTATGTTTTTTTTTTCTTTTTTCTTTAAACTAGTTTCAAAGAGAGCACATTACCACACATACAATATCATGCACTTAGTTGTCACCATTTGAGACACTTATTATTATACAAACATAGAGCACTTTTTCCTTCCATTACGGTGCAAGTTTAAGAAAAGACATCCAGTCCTAACATGTCACGTGCATGTCAATTACCAAGCAGAGAGAGAAACTGTGACTTATGTGTTTCAAACCACAAGAAATACAACATTCAGCAAACAACACCTCTTACAGAGAAGGGATAAAATACTATATCTAATCATTTTGTAAAATACCCAACAATACTCTACAATAATCTACAATTAGTGCACTTTGACACCTGACCTTATTTTTTTGTTTTTTGCACAGATAAACTGATGACAAACTGAGCAGAGGATGAAAGTTAATCCTTAATTTTCCTCCTCTCCATCCTCCTAATACCCCCTGATTTGCCTGGTTTAAAATGCAGACGTGCCGCTCACAAAAAACAAAAAGGCACAGCTACATTTGATTGGAGTAAGAGGTGGGCCCTCCCACCTGACTGTACTCAGATGGTTGGCTCATGTTTCCCTGGGTGTTGTAGCTCCCTGACTGGTCAAAGCTGCCCTGGTTGTAGGGCTGCTGGTTAAAGGTGCCGGCCTGTTTCTCGGATGCCCCGCCTGCCAACTTTGTAGTGCCCTTGTGCCAACCGGTCTCCTTGAAGACAAACCAGATGTTTCCAGCCCATAGAACAAAGTTGAGAAAGCCAAAAACCTGAAGGGAACAAGACAAAGTGATATCAAGCATGATCAAATTAGAAATTCTAGTCAGCAATGCACACTTATATTCTTGTATTTATCTTCTGTGCTATTTTATTTTATTTTATCATTATTTTATTTTCACTATTTCAACATACATTCACATAGAAACTTAATTCAAACTTCAAAATATTCAGCTTCCTTCAGAATGTTGTGCCATTTTTTTGCATTTATTTTCACTCAAAAGAATCTTTGGACCATCCTCCCCCAACTTCAGCTTCACATGACAATTGAACTGCTTTCAGTGGTCACATATCAGCTGCATTCATCTCTTTCTCCTCAACTGACATTCCAACTCCTTTCAATGCTTTAACTTTGACTGACATGTCAAACCGATGGCGGATCACATCTTGGTTTAAACATGAACAAACAAACCTTACAAGACCTTACTTCTTGCACTCGCACTAATTTCTTTTCAGGATTTCCACATCAACCGGAAATTTCAGCTCAATTAATACTCTGCTTGCACTTAAAAACTCACACTTGTCTGGGATGCACATTCTGTGAACCTACCACAGAGGTGTTGAGTCCTGACCAGCGTGGTCCATGCACAGAGCCACACTTGTTGGTCTGGAGTTTGCAGGCAGGGATGAGAAGCTGCACTTCGTCCGGATCTGTGGCTATTTTCACTTCAGACAGAGCCTTGGCCCAAGCAGAGGAACTGACCAGCCACATGAAGGAGAACACCACTGTCACTATAAAGTCCTGGTTGCATTTACAAGAGAAGAGACAAAAGGTGGGGAAAAATTAAGCTCAAGAAATCACAACATTACTTTGTTTCTACTATGTGAGTAGTGGTTAAATGACAGAGTCCACTCTACTCACGATGAGAGGTCCTCGGTTGTTTTCGCGGTACTTGTTCTGGAAGAAGATGTAGACAATGGTGGCCATGAGGGAATACAGGAAGGCAAAGACTGCAATGGTGACAAAGAACTCTGCAGAGGATGAATAGTCTCCAATGAGGAACACACGCTCCCTCCTTATGCCTTCACATGCGGGTGCTTCAAAGGACACTTGGTGCAACCTGATACACACAGAGGAAAGTACAGATCAACTCAAAATGGTGCCTCTAGCACTAAGATATGTACTCGTAAGTACTGGTAACTGACACAGTGATTGCTTTTCAGTGTAGTTGTGCCCGTCTTTAACTTTAGTCTGACTTTGTCTCACTCCTGCATCAAAATCATTGATAAGATAAGCATAATACCTCTAGTAAGTAGTAAAGTCTGGAAGCAATTACAGTTAGAGTTACATTTGCAGATACAGTATGTTAAAAAATAAATTTAATAGGAAATATATCCAGAATGCTACTTAATCTTAATTGAATAATTAATTAAATCATTTTAAATCTTAAAGTCAGTTCACTCACATCAGAATTTCTTTTTGCTGGTGTCTAGCAGTGCAGATAGTTTCAGTTTTATCTGGTGCTTTAACAGAAATAGTCCCACACACACCTACACACGTTGTACAGTGTCATATATTAAAACAATTCATGGTATTTACTTTTAAAGGCATAGTAAGATAATTGGAGATGGCACTCCATATGAAAGTGGTCAAAAGGATCCAAATGATACTGGGCATGTAAAACCTGTGCCTATTCTATCCAGGTTATGTGTGCATAACCAGGAATGTGTTGGTGAAAAGATGCTGAAGATTGACAGCATTCTGTAATGGCAGAGTAGACACAGGTTCATACTGTTGCCTTTGAGAAAACAAATGAAGCCCACTCACCTGAAAGGATAAGCAAAGTCGATGCCAATGCTGAGGTTGCTGCTGGCCTTCTCCATGCAGTCCACACTAACCCGCAGCTGCCCAGAGTAGCCCCCACATGTTGCAAATGCAAAAATGGCAAAGAGCTACAAGAAAGACAGCAAAACAAATCAGACAACAATATATGACTTAAAGGGAAACCTGATATTTTTGTGTCTATGTGCTTTATAAAGTTGGCATGTTACGATTTCAAACAGTTGCCTCTAGTATTTACACACCCAACAGATCAGCATTAGCATTCATCTGGAGAGAGTTCTTGGTCACCTGACAAAAGTGAGTCTAATATTCACTGTCTTTTTTGCTCTCTTTTGGATGTAGGGAAACATCTGACAGTGGAGCTGCTAAGTTCATCAGCCATTCAGTCATTGGGGTTAGTCTGGGTTAGGAGATTGAGAGATTTGGAGAAGGACCTCATTTTGACAATTTGACCCCTTTAATGTAAAAAAAAAGAGAGTTTTGCATCACAAAACTGCACCACAAGAAGCATTAAAACTTTCTAGCAACAAGCCCAGTAACAAGTAGCAGATAGTCAGCAGTCCCACCTTTCAAACATTTTGCTTACGGACATCTCAACAATTTCTCTGCCATGAAGCAAATCTAACACCAGCTGATAGCATTTTGGCCACATCAGCACATGGACTACAATAGCTGCAGTGAATGTGTGGCCTAAGCTGAGTTAGGACAGAGTCTGGGAGTCTGGAGGAAGAGATCACTGTTTGTGTTTCCTCCACTGGCACCTGATAATGACTTCACCACCATGTTTTACAAAAACAAAACAAATGTTCAAGTTTTTCCTTAAAGTATTTGCATGTTTTAAAATTAAGAAATAATTCCACTTGCACTATCGACAAAGGGAAATCTAAATTCACTTTGTATAAGTGCACATATTCACATATCAGAAAGAAAAAAAGACTCTAGAATAAAGTATATTACCAGATAAAATATTTAAATATATGATTAATGTCGCCTTACAAATAAAACTGTATGAGCAATGTGGCTAACAATTAAACAAAGACAGAGTCCATTGTGAAACTTAATCAATCTACAGTGGACCTCACAACTTAGCTTGCATTACATTATGCAAAACTAGTAATTGTTTAATTATTAGATGACATTTGGCATTTGACTTATAATGACATTATTACAACAGTTTGATGCCACAAAGATCAGGCAGAATGATATATTCATGACATATTCAAAAACTACCCGTAGTGTTTGTTGAAAAGGTATGTCCACAATAAAAAGAAACACTTACCGGAGCAAATATAACCATACACATTGAAGAAGAGAAGATTTAATCCAGCTTTGTGATGCTACAGAGCTACCAGAAGCTCTCTGATACTGAAACAGAAGCGCTGCCTGAGGAAGCACTGATTTATGTGTGTGTGCGTGTGCGTGGCTCTAGTATGAATGTCTACTAGGACCTATCTTATTTCTCTTCACCACTTTTATTATCATGAGGTAAGAAAAAAATGAGATGAGATAGAGAGAGGGATGGGCTTTGAGGAGGGAGGACAAGCAAGACGTCCAGCTCAGTGTCTGTCCCTCAGTTTTTTGTTTCAACAACTAAAAGTCAGTCCAAGACTGACGGTTTTGCAGTTTGTTCGGCTGTCTCTTATTGGTCACACTCTTTTTTCACCTTGGCTTCCTCCATAAATGTCATCTTTGGTCTCTTCATCTCTGATATTATGTCCATAGAGTTTGCTAAGCCCAGTTACATTGCCCGCTTATTCAGCTCCAGTTCTAGCACGACATCAGCTCCACTCTCATTTGTGGCACCTGTGTAACAACCGCCACGAGTTCACAGTCTAGGTAGCCCAGCAAACAAACTGAGTAAGTTTGAGAAACTCTGTAAATCACAGAGTTGAGGTGGAAAAACATTTCTATAAAATACGACCCAGTTTTACCAAAATAAGTCAAATATTGCTGTCAAGCACTATGTACTTCTTTTTGGTGATTGTACATGGAGCACAAATTTACATAGTGCAAGAACAGACATACAGGGTGCAGAGTGGGAATCACAGAAATGTCATTCACCTGACTGCAAATGATTTTAAATCTGTTATTTTATAGAAAGTTGCAGTACAGAACATCTCACTGACAGTAGACTAATGAAACCCACTATCCCTTCTGTTTATCCTTTCCCTGCTTCTCTTTGCTCAAGTTGAACCTGCAGCTGACAAATACTGTAGGATAATTAAATCTTTAATTAAAAAGATAATGAGGCTATGGACCCATATTCTTTATTACATTAGTCATTAGATGCAATTTCTCTGAAGGTGATACTGGACTACACATTACTGTTTACTCATATAATCTCTTTGTCAATATTCCTCTCCTGATAATTCTATAGTAATACTAATCAGTCTGCTTGATTAAACAACATGAATTATAAATCGTCCTTTTAGCTCTACAGATTTTAGAAAAACATGGCAGAAATACTTGATTGCCACAGGAAGTGGTAAATAGACTGATTATGGGCACATTATACAAACAGCACCAGATCAATCTGTGGGGCTTTTATCTGTATAAAGCCAACAAATTTATTAAAATCCAAAATGAGTCAGAGTCCAAAGCAGTGGTCAAAACAGAAAAAAAAAAGTTGTAGGAACAGTTTGTTTAATTTTTTGGGATGTTAAGTTGCTGCAGCTGACAGCTGGCAAAATTGACACACATCTGTCAACCTTAAGGCGAGGAAATATTATAAATATTATTAGAAAACGCAACATTAATTTGAATATATAAGTTTAATGAAATTCAATGCAATAAGTGTTTTAATTTCATTTCAGCCACTTTACGCTGCCCTGTGATGACGCATGCATAGGTTATAAGCTAATGTGTGCAACGTAAGTGAATTTAGGAACTAATACAATTTGGCAAATTTAATGGACTTGATGTTATTGACTATTATTTAGTGATATTGGGATTTGCTGCTGGACTAATCAAAGCTGGAGTTAGAATTTCCAACTTTTAATTACAAGTATTCTAAACAAAAAAAATGGCTGTGTACACAGCTGAACTCTCAGCAGTTTTCACTTTGAAAATTGGCTCCTGAAGTGGCCTTGCACTGTTTTTTCATAGAAAAATTGTTTCAGTTTACTGCTCTTGTGTCAAATTGTGTTTCCCCTTCCAATAGCATTTCCCTATAGCTATGCCATCCATGGTTGGGGTAAGCACTCAAAACATGTGAATTCACCAGGGGGAAACATCTGCCACAACACCTTTTAAAGATAGAAATAATAAAGACTGCTACAGATGTGAGATTAAAGGAGTCAAAAAGGTCAGCGGACTGCTAAGAACAATGGCCATGTAGAGCAGCTGGTCAACAGGTTTTTGTCTTATGAAAAAGATGAAGGACTAGAACCAAAGTCAGGATTAGACAGATAAACATCCTTCACATTATAATTAAAACAATAAAACACACACAAACCTGCAGCAAACACATAGTCCTGCAAACACACACACACACACACGCACACACACACACATACAACCTTCTAACACACACACCCTCTGCCCTTAATATGCTCGCTCTCTCTGCCCAGTTTTCCATATAAAGCTTCAATAGCCTCAAGACTTCTCACAACCATGATCACCATAATCAGGCCTGACGCCTGGTTAGCATGAGCCTCCCCTCTCCCATATTATAGGCAGCTGGATGCACCGCTTGCCAGCAGCTGAGGAGATATCTTTTGTGTTTGAATGCACCTCAGCCTCTTGAGGGCGCTGTTTATCATAGCATCAGCATTATCAGATCATTCAGCTGCACTAACCACACACAGCCTGGCAAAATCTGTGACCATGTTCTTGAAGTACATGGAGATTAAGCGTGTGCATGCTGGTCTCAAGCATGTGTTTGCATTCACAATGTATAAGTATGCACTAAGCAGCACAGTGTTCACTTAATATGTGTATGTGAAGATGCAATATTTCTCTGAGTCGTACAATTCCACTACTATGCAGATGACACCCAGCTGTATATAAATATATAAATATATGCGCCTATTTCTGGCAGCACGGATATCATGTATCACAGAGAAACCACAGCTTTATCACGTCTTCCTCTGTGCCATGCTTATGGTGACATGATATATTTGATTTTTTAAGGGAGGAAGCTACCAGAGGAAGACTTTGAACTTTCCATTTTGTTTGTGTTTCAAAAGAGAACATGTTTTCTTCTCTAGTAACTTTAACTTTGGTCCATTTATTAAGTAAGTGTGCCAACAATTACAACAATAATTACAAGCAGTGAATAGCACTGATGTGACATATTTTGAAAAGTTCTACACATTTTATCCACAAAATTCATCTCATGAGGCCTGAATGCACAGTATCATATTATCAGATTAATGCCACCTTGTGGCTAAATGTAGGCATTGACGTGTAAGTACATTGACTCATAGACTATTATCTTTTGCTGAATACCATAGTGTGTTTCAAATACATTTTGCTGACTAAGATGAGCCTGATGCACTGACCACATTAAGTCTGTATTGAAGTATTAATACAGGAGAGACTCTTAGGCACAGTGTGCTCACAGTTTAGACTGAGATTATTTCAGCACAGTGACACCAGATGAACTTGAGAATCGGTTGACACTTTGTCACAGTTGACAAACTAGAAGCTACTGCACATACAGAGACCCACATGCACCCAACCAAAGAATCTGATATCGAAAGATGGACTGGTATCTACAGTGCTATCTTTTGTATGGTGTTGCCTTCACATTAACTCTACAGTTGAACATTTTGAAATTGGTCTGTTTTGAATCTGCTTAGAAGGTCATAACATCGCTACATATAGATTACATATAATATAATCATAGATGATGCTTTGCAAGGCTAATCTGGGTCACAAAGGACTGAGCTTAGTTTGGCCCAGATCAAAGCCAGGTGTTGTTTTCCTGCAGCTTCAGGCCTCAGGTGGAGTCTACAGGGAATCCCTCTACTGAAGTGTTTTTTAAGTGATTCCCTCTGTTTAGCTTAGGTTTGCAGGCAGAAATGGACTATTACATCTCCACACACACACATGACTAATTCACATATGCAGCTGAAGAAGAAATTATATAATAAATGCAGGCTGTGGTGGTATGTGCTTATCTGAACAGACAAATGGTAGAATAAAAGTGACTAGAAGAGCAAAAATAAATAAATACTCTCTTCTAATTATCACAAACACCCCCAGATAAACATCTCTCTCTCTCCTGCAGCTGCCTCCTCTCCCTGTGATTTTCGGCTCTGGTTTAGCCCCTCTCATTTCTGGCTCAGGCCTTTGAACAGGAGAGTGTGGCATTGTGGAAGTAGTGTGGGTGCTAAGCCCCACGCCCTCGTGTTTATCTGCCTCTCCCAGCTGGGCTCCTCAGGGAACAAGACACACAGAGAGGGAGAGAAAGAGAGAGAGAGAGACATAGAGAGAAAGAAAGAGAAGCCAGAGTACAGGGCCGAAACCTGTCTGCAGTGCAAACTAAGCTTTGAAACATCTCCTTGTTTGCCCTTTTCTCCACTGACCTACATGGCACTGAAGAGCGCAGTACACTGTTGCTTTCAATCCAATGTAAGGCATATTTGCACTTCAATCAAAGATAAAATCTACAGATTCAGGTGAGTCAAAGTCTCTGTCTGAAGGGACTGAAAAGTAGCTTGAGCAGCATCAGAGTCTCAAAGAAGACATGAATGAACACTGGAAGAGCAGAGGCTGGCTGAGGATTATGAAACTGGAACAGGAAATCAGACCTACTGTCCAATACACACAGCCTCCATTGTGGAAAAGGGGGAGAAATAGAGTGTAGATGATGAGAGATGAACCACACAGAGAAATGACAGGGGAATAAAGTGGGAAAAGAACACAGATAGTATGTAAGGAATGTCGGCTTGGTAAAACGAAGAGCATTTGACTGTAAAATAAATAAAATAAGAGGGATGACAAGAGAATATGAAAGAGCTGCTCAAACAAGAGGACGTGATATGAGTGGCAGAGGAAGCGATGGAGGTAGCGGTGAGTGGTGAGGTGAGGATCACTTTAAGTGGCAGACGGGCTAAAAGGTGCATTCACTGATGAGCTGCACTTGACATTTTCGCAAACCTTCTCACAGATGCCACACACACACACACACATCGAATATTACAATTATGGAATATTATCGCTCCTCTCAACCCTCCCTGCATTCATCTTCATCATCCCCCTCCCTCTTCTTATTCAGGGGCGTATTTAGTCATTTGGGGGCCCAAGGCGAACCCAGACATTGGGGCCCTCTACATTCTAGTACTGCACTGCCTAAAGTTTTATTCTCACCTCAACACAAGGTTGATCAAAACACAACACACAACATTGATCAACGTGACTACTAAACTGCTAAGTGAGTGATGGAGTCTCACTATCCAACTTTTCATCATCTTCAGAGCTAGACTGGCTTTTCCCATCACTGTCTCATTTTGAGAATCAACGCATAAGACAGTGTTAATCTTGTACCCGATAACGTAACGTAACTAAATGTATTTCTACAAGTGCTGTATTTTAGTTACAATTTGACAAAAGGTGAGTAAATAATTTAGGCCACTTTGTCCTGCTTTTGAAATCTGTTACAATTATCTGACAGCTTTAGTTACAAGCTACATAACCATTTTTATATGTCCCCCTGTCCAATATTTATCACCAAACAAAGATTCTAAACTAAAAAAGTGTGCATTTGAGAATATTCTCCTATTTCCTGAGCTAGATGAAGTCCTTAAAACGAAGGAACCTTTATTAATTAGTTTTTATGAGACGTTTGGGGGCCCCTGGAAATCTCGCCTAATGGTAAGTCTGCCCCTGTTCTCATTCCCTGTCACCTTTCGACTGTCCGCTATCAAAATAATACTCCAATGAGGTAGTACTTTCTTCACTCTTTCCTCCAGGTTGCCACTTTAGATCAGCCAGCAAAAAAGTGAGATGATTCTTGTAATCTGAGCTCAGCATTTGCAGGCCAGTTCTCCTCATTACAACCTCACAACAAACCCTGTGACAGCAGTGGGTGGCTGCTGTGTTCCCTGTAGTGGTGTTAAATTTGTTTGGGATGCTTTAATTGGGGTGAAATCTTGCTCAAACCTTGTAGTGTGCGTCTGCTGTTGAGTTACAGCAGCGGGAATGAATCTCCCCCTCCCTCTCTCCCACCCAGCACCAGCAGTGTCCTGTGGGGCCGTACAGTTGTGGTGTTGTATTATATCACAGCATAGTAGTGCCGCTGTCCGTGTTGAATGGTTGAATGACTTGGCGCACTGCGAGCCGCAGCCCGTCCATACAGCAGTTCTGTCGGGTCCCGTTAAAAGCCAAGGAAAAGGCAGAGTGATTGGAGGAGCACTGGATGGTGTGTGAAGGCGTGTGGGTGTGTGTGCTGTTGATGTGGATGTGGTTGGAGAGGAAGTTAAGCAGCAGTGGCCTTTAAGATTGCGCAGCATTATGCAGCTTTACAACGTGAGGGCAAAGTGATCTCAAGGCTACTTTATGCTCCCTGATGTAAAGGATGGACACATGAACAGGTTTTATACCCTTTTAAGCACACGGTTGCATAAGAGTGAATTTAAAAGACTGGTGTATACTCATGGAGGATTTAAATAATATCATCTGGCTCCATTTGAAAGTTGCAAAGAGCGTCAAGAAACGGGCAAAGGAGAGTAGTCCATCAGAGCTCAGGAAGGAGAGATGCGTCATGTACTGTTGGGAAAGACTGAAAAATCATAAAAAGTGATTCTAGGACATATTGTCTCTTCTGGTCTTTCATCATATTTTCATACTTTGGCTAGAATGATTATAAAACGTATGTGTTCTATTTGGTATTAAAATGTTTCACTTGTAACCTGGTGAACCTGCCTCATATGTTTACTAACTGTTAATGGAGAAGCTTGAGTTGAGTATTAATCAAATCAGTAAACCAGTGTTTGTAGTAAAGATGCCAATACAACATTACATCCACTGTTTGCGTGAAAATCCTGATGTGAGTGTTTTGTGTCCACAGCACAGTCCTTTCTTGGCCGAGCAGCTGACAGCGGTGTGGTTGACGATGGCCGTGGAGAACAGGAACTCAGCTCCCGATTGTACTGCAGGTACAGTTGTACACACACACACATACTTGCTGTCAAACACACACACTCTCTCTCTCTCTCCCTTTTGATTAGAATCCCAATTTTCTGTTTGCTTTACTCACACAACGTTTCAACGTATTTGTGTTTCAAAGGAAACTAAACTAATGGATGAAGATAGAATCTCTATGAAAGAATTCTGACGAGTGAACGTTGAAGAAAATCATTCAAATCGTTACATAGCTTGTGTACGCTGTCATCAGCTTTGTGTTCATAAGCTGCACATTTCTCTGCACATACATCACACACATTATACCCTGCGTCACAGGCAGTCAGATTATGGTGAACAGGTTATTTGTCACCTCTTTGTCTTTTACTGTGGCAGCAGGAAGCAAATTGAGATGCTGGCTCTGCAGCTTTTCAAAATAAGATGGGCCCGTAAAGCCTGAACGATCTTTTTTAGAAGCTTTTCCAAACTTTTCCCTCTCTGCCTCCCTCAGTGTAAAACTAAATCATAAACTTGTATAGCAGTCCTTCCAATATATCCAGGCACATACCTGTGTGTCTATGTACATGTTTTCATGTGCTGCGTGTTTATACTTGTGTATTTATACAGCATGTATGTGCTTTAGTGTGAGCTTTAGTGTGAGTGTGAATGTGTGTGTTTATCTAAGAGTTTAAGGGCCTAGTTGTCAGAATGTAATGTGTATGTATGTGAACAACAGAGTAAAAATATCTCACCCCCTCCACTCAGGCAGAAGCATTATCCGCAGTTCGCACACACACAAACACACACATACACAGTCTCACTAGCTGTCACTGCTGCGGTTCGCCAGTGTGCAAACATGAGCAATTTTACGCCAGCTGGTTAAGAACAAAACAAAACTCAGAAATCAGAAATGGAAGCACAGGCGAGCAGAGAGATGCACATTTAAACTGAACTTTGCCATAAGAGTGGTGAGCATTAGTATTCTGAAACTGGCGTTTTTTATTCACTTAAAATTGTAAATGATCATTTTCCTTTTAGACGCTTTAAGTAATAGTGACGATATCTTACTTTTCACAGACAGAATGCATAGGAGTGGAGGACACCTAGTGAACCGACTAAATGAAATCCTTCCTCAGACAAAAGGTTCTTCAAACTGATTTTTTATTTTTATCTTGGCTGCTACATCAGTGAAAAAAACTCATCTACTTCATTGACTACATAAGTTACACAAAGAAGCGATGGCCACATGCCTTCATGTGAAAGCTGTCTGATCTTTGCTTCAGTGGCAGCACCACAGAACAAAATCAGTAGCTCATTTAGCGGCGGCTAATCCCTTCCTGCACGGGGAGCGCCTTGTGGCCTGCATAGCCTGGATTCATCTTGCCCACTATCTCTCTGCTCTCTCTTGCTCTGTAAGCTTGACTGACCACGAGCAGGCAGAAAATCTCCATTTATTTTTCTAACACTGTCTCCACTGCCTTCTTGGTGTTCCTCTTCTCCCCATGGGTTTCCATGGCTACTTATTAGTCAGGTGACCTAGCTGGAACCCGGCCCCTGTGCCCTGTGGGGATAGTCACTGCACTTATTAAGCTGGCGGCACCCAACGGAAATGTAATACAACCCCACGGTGTCTGTGTGTGTATATTTGTATATGGCATTGGATTTACTGTATATATGCGAGGAAGAAATGTCTTCTCACAAATCTAAAGATGAAGGAAATCATCCAAAGTCAGTTCTTGTGTCTCATTTCTAAAAGGGAATATTAGAGATCCAGGTTAAGGACCTGGTTTGGAGGCAAATATGGTGAATCTAGAGTTAAGTGTGAATGTCTGACATCCACTTTTGGTTTCATCTCAGTTAATTTATTATAATCTTTTATAATATTCTTGGTGTATAGTCACATAAATAAAGTGTTTTTTGTTATATTTATTTCTTTGATGCTCTTGTCTGTGTACACATTGTCTCAACACCTGTGCTCTTCCATGTACTATGTGTGTGTGGGATGTCTTGTTCAAGTAGACATGTCCACCTACAGGAGAAGACAGGTTAACCTTTCCCCGCCTGAGTCACAGATGGTGGATCATCGTCTCAGGGTTACGAGAGAGACAAAAGGTCAGCTCAGAAGATGTTGCGCCACATCCAGAAGCTCACCAGCTATCACAACCATAACCATAGCTTATTATAAAATCAGATAATTACTAGATTTTTTCCAAAATTCAGTTAATAGAGTTAATAGACGATTGATTTAAAAGTTTTGGTTACACCTGAAAAAGCTGTAAACTCAACACTGACATTCACATCTGATAAACTCAGTGTGGTATATCTGTAAACAAAATGCACTAACACATCCAGCAGACACAGATTAAGAGGGATATTCACTCTTTCAACTCTGTTTTGGTCCTCACCAACTCCTTAGAGAAACATATGGGTTTTTAGCTAATACATGTTCTACAATGTTCACAGGCCAGTCACTAACTTTGTCTTGTTTGGTGCTGGGCAGATTTTTTTGGTGGAAACAGGTGCCTTCTGCAGGACAAGGGGTTAAACCAGTAAAGTTGTGGGTGTTAAAACCGAAACAACCAGTTGAAAGGTGCTAAAATGCTCATAGGAGTTGAGGGACACAGCAACGTCAGGAGGAAAACTGTCACAATGAGAAACTCACATTACATGTAGTAATTTGATTCATTGTTAATATGAAGATATTGATTAAGCCATTGTCTTCAACATGCACACGTGTTGTGAGCCTGCAGGATGATGTTGTTTGGGATAGATAGAAAAGCCAAGGATCCTCTGGGATTAAGTTAGCCTCTAGTTAAGACCCAGAGCCCTCCTGTTCTATTTGAGTCTGTCCCACGCCTGAGTTTCTCAAAGAGAAACAGTAACTTAAACAGTCACTTGTAATGCAGGTTGTAATATCTTTGAAATGTGTTTGAAGTGTTATCAAATTAGCATTCCAAACAACACACGAAAGACACCCATATTTAGATAAATAAAGAAACAATAAAATAAATCAAATGAAAATAAAATGAATTTAGATAAATGACATCGCATTCCACAAGAGTTATTACAGACCTGTGTGAAGAGACATAAAACTTTGAATGATATGGGACATTGGAGAATATAAGATATTAGCCATTTTTTTGCAAAAGTTTCACTGATGATCTAATTCACCTGCCTCACCCAAACACACGTCATGGCACATGTTAGTTTAAATGGATACTACAACCTTGACGTCACCTCTTGAAGCGTTTAAAAGAAGTGTTATTTTTTCCCCCAGCCTTGTGTCCTCAGTGCTGAAAAACAGATCTTTGACCTGGCAAGTCTCTTGTGATATCTGTTAGCAGCTGTCGCCAGTCTTGTTTTTCTTTGGTGTGTGTGTGTGTGTGTGTGGGTGTGTGGGTGTATGTGGGTGTATGCTCCTGCAATAATGTTTATCACAAACATTGTGCAGCGATCTGTCAAAGCCTACACTATAACACATTAACAATATGTGACTGACAAAAAGATGGAGAGAAAGATAGATTGTTTTTCCAAAGCAACAATGCATCTAATGTTGCATTCAAATCTGTTTAAACTGTGTATCTGTGTATTTTACTCGCGTGAGGCTTTTCTGTGTTTGCACATCTCACAGAGCATTTCTGAGGTTGTCAATGTATTAATTAGAGTATTTTATTTTTCATTTGGTTAATTTCATACTTTCATGCTTGATTTTCAAACTTGCTTTATTAAGACAAACCTAATAATGGGTATTACAGTATATGCATTGCATATTTGGATATAAGGATGAGTACAGATATGTACAGTTTGGGCAGTAATATAGTATGCAAACATAACATACTACATTTAATCTATAAAGTGTTTTGTTGGAGAATCTTTGTATTTTACGTTGATGTATAACTGAGGAAAGCATGAAATTCTCACATTTAAGAAGCTGGACCAAACGTGCGTTTGACATTATATTGCTAAATCAATTAATCATTTGTGAAAATTGCTAATAATTTTCACCATTTTAGTCCACAAACAGCCATGTGCTGACATTTGATACACTACATTCAGTTTATTTGTTTCTCTTATATTTGCATTTGAGTATTTGTAACATTTTAACAATTTATTAATTGAGATTCAATAATTCAACTGTTAAACTTTTTTGCCTGTGATGTGTATTTTTAGCTTGACAATATCATGTATGATGCATGCATTTTGTTTGAAAGCAAGTCAGCTGGAGAAAGCATTTACTGCATTAAGCATTATAAACCTACACTAACAATAGCTTCAATTTTTGTTCCAATCCACGGCAATTTTCAAGAATTTCAAGAGGCAATCTGCTGGTGTTTTCTTTGTAAACTGTATATGTGCTGTTTCAGGAAAGAAAACTCTACATGCATAGCAACAGTAACAGTAATGTTCAATTCGAAGATGCCTCCTGGATATATTACACATACTGATATTAAATAAATATATTAAATAAATGCTCTAGTCTGACACTAGCAATAATTCAAACCTCTGTGACAAGTAATTTTTTGGAGCGCAGGTTTACTTTACAAGCATACACTGTGTTCTGCCCACAATAAAGCACACTAAACTAATGTACGGTAAAGTATGCTGAGGATGACATCATAGGACAGGTTTGGGTTTTTGGAGGACCATTAAAAAAACAAGACTCATTCTTTGTTGTGGTACAGGAAGACACTGAGTTGATACAGTACTTGTAAAATTGCCCTGTGTGAGTTGATACAACATCCACGATGATGCACCAGTGCATAGAAAAATGCATGTATATCATTTGCATCATGTGCTCAATCAACTGTACATTTTTTCTTCTTCCATCTCTCTCTCTCTCTCAAACACACACACACACACACACACACACACACACACACACACACACACACACACACACACACACACACAGAGAGAAGAGTTTGGGCACATCTCAAAGGACAGCTTCTGCATGAGTTGATCCATGGTGGAGAGGAGGGGACCTTACAGCTGTTTGGAGCAGAATATGCCAACCACTGACAGTGTGCCAAACAGGCCAAGAGCCTGTGTCCGCGCGCGCACACACACACACACACAGAGACTGCTCTAGAATCTCCTGCAGACATATCTAATTATGAATTTGCCTCTTGTGCAGACCCATGTACTGAGTGAAGATACAGGAAACCTACTAGTGAGCTGTGACTATCTTGGCTTAAGTTAACATAACCTTTAAACAACCTTCTGTTGGCTGATATTATTTTTCTCTTTACAAGTGACTGCCCTGTCAGTATAACTTCAGCTAATCATCAATACTAGATGATTCATCTCACAATGTAAGTCTGATGCCAATGTTTATGATGCCCAGTGTGAGCTGTGTGAAATCCAGTAAATTGCCTTAAGTGATGTAGTTTGAGTTAGCACTGGTTGGATGTGGAGCAACAACATACAGCCAATGGTGCAGTTATAAGGATGTGAGCTTACCATACATCTATAGCCTGCTCCTCGTCTCTTACTGAGGCCAGCAGATCAAGGTTACATTAGTCCCCACTAGCATAACACATCCGAGACATCCACATTTCTGTCTGCACTGTGCAAAGTTGTAAGTTCATGAGGAAGAAGAATAAGTAGAATAAAAAAGATGATATCTCTGGTTCTGCTGCAAAGATTTAAATACCTTTTCTGTTACTGGCCAGGATCAGTCCTCTTGTTCTTTTATTTTAAGTAGCTATATGAAAAGGAAGGGGACACTCGTAGCTATAAACTTGTAGGGCCATTTAGGAGCATTCTAAGATCAAATGAAGAAAACATCAGGTGCTACACCATCACCTGTCAACGTGCTGCTGAGGTGGAAGCAGAACGGAGCTCAAACAACAGTTACATCATTTGGACTCTATGTGATGGCAGAAAAAGTCAGACCAACTGAGGCTTATTCTTTCCTCTCTGGTATTTGAGAACAACACTAACCACAACTACACCACAGTTGGTGCTGCAGAATAAATCAGAATATGTGGGTCATGATTTGAATTGTTTGCATTTTTATAAGCCCTCTGGCCAGGAAAGAAAGTAAAAAATGGCACAGCAAGGAAAAGGTCACTTTTATAAGCGTGGCATGGAGGTTTGGTGGTAGCCTGTCTTCCTCAGGTTGTGTGTGTAGAAAATAAATGTAAAATGAATTGTAGCTTGCAAAGGCATATGATTAGATCTAAATGAACACTCACAGGTGATCCTTGGATCCAGTACTCGAGTTGGGTTAGGGTTAGGGTTAGGGGGGGGGGGTCAAAATCATGGTCAAAATCATCCCTCTTCTAAAATGGTCATCCCTTCTTCCATCCCTTATGGCATTTTATCAATGCATGTGAAAATTACTTATATTTAACACTGGAAATAGAATTACCGTTCGACATTTAGGGGGGCTTTATGATAATCAGTCTATTACCTATGTCAGCGGTTTTCAAAGTGTGAGGCGCGCCTCCCTTGGGGGGCGCCAGAGGACTTCAGGGGAGGCGCGGCGGGGAAAAAATAAAAATATATCTTACAAAGATATGTGTCTCATCACTGTGCGATGAAAACTCGGAGAGCTAGCCCCCAAAGTGTAGCAAAAAAATCCACAAAACGCCACAGTATGTCTGATCTTTGCTGTTTGTGTCAAAAGTTCTATTTCAGCGCGAAGAAACGCTGCTAATGTCTCCTGCTAATGTCTCTGCTTTAGTCTGAATCAGTCATGAAGCTCCTGGTTGTTACATAAAGACAAAGAGGCTTTGACAGTGAAGTGTGACCTCTTGCTGCGATATGCTACCTTTGGGTTTACTTCATTCTGGATCGTCATTGGTCAAAGGTGGATGTGGGCGGTACTAATAGATTCTCCTGACTCTGATTGGTCGACAGGTGACAGGCGTCAATCATCCACACTCTGTGTTGTTTTAGCCATAGACATATATACATAGACATCATGGGCGGACTGGGACAAAAAATCGGCCCTGGCATTTTGGACCAGAGCAGCCCACAACAACCAGAGCAAAACCCTCATGTCACATCTACATTTCAGAATCTGGTTATTATAGACACAGATTAAATGTTAAATATAAATATTTCAATATTTATCATCACAGTAACAGTGTTACACACATTAGTAGCTGTAAACACTCAGCATTAGAAAAATACATACGTTGGTTTGGTGCTTACATAAGGAGTAAACATTTATAATCATCACTTTAAAAGTTACATACGTTGTTTTTGGTGCCTGTTTGTTTCCCAGATATATTAGTGTGTGTGTGAATGGGTGTATAAGAGACATTAACTTGAAGAAATTTGTAGAAAGGCGCTTTATGAAGTTCAGTCCATTTCCTTGTATTAGTTTACGGGCAGATCTGCCCGATCCAATATGGCGGCGCCGTTGACGTTTCGCGACCAACGACCAACCCGCTCAATGCGGCGTCTATGTATATGTATATGTGTCTATGGTTTTAGCCTTAGCAGCACCGCTAGCTGCTACCTGCTGCTTCATATTCTTTAATACCGCTTGTTTCAAACATCGCGTCGTCTTAAAACTCGAAGTCTTCTTTCCTCCTCCTTAAATTGTGTTTTTTTAAGTGAAGATGTTTTTTTAACAAAAATGTGTTTAAATGTATTTAAATATGTTTAAAAACACACAAAGATGTTAAAAACATACACAAAGTTGTGTTTAAAAAAATATTTGAGCACATTCACAAATAAAGATATTTAAAATGTTTTTACAAATATGTTTAAAAAAGATGTGAATGACATGATGTCCATAGTTAAGTGGTTATTGTTTCTTTGCGATAAATAGTATTGTCTTGTGCAGGCCATGCAACTGAGAATGCAAGCTATGAATCAGATGGGATTTAGGATTTGCCATGTCTAGCAAGTCACCCTAAAATTGACTAGAATGCAGGAAATTGCATCTAAGAAATACAAAATTTTCTGGGGGGGGGGGGGGGGACCCCCAGACCCCCTGCTGGAAAATATGTCACATAAATGAAAAATGTCACCATCCCCCTTGGTTTCATTTTACAACTCGACTACTGCTTGGATCACCGGATGTTACCGGACAGTGCGCAATACACACACGCTTGGAGGGCAAAAAAAAAAGACACACCATTACAGCCATTACAGTGTTATCTTGATCATACAGATGGTGCTTTGGATCATCTGTTTGGTCTTTTGGCTCTGGCCCACAAATATCACAGTGAATCTGGTCACATGCAAACAGCCGAAAGGGACAGAGAGAGAGAACTCACCTCGCAGATAGACATCTGCCCTATCTCAGATAAAATGTCACGTCTGTGATGAAAGTGAGTTTGAATGTTTTTGCATGTAAAAAAAAATAATAATAATAATCTGCTTTTATTTGATTTTTGTGGAGCAGTGAGTGCTCTGCTGCTTGAGGATTCTCTGCACATTTGATGGCATTTTAAAGAAACTGGGAAAGACAGGCTCACACACACACACACACACACACACACACACACACACACACACACACACACACACACATTCTATCTGTGCACAAGCTCAATACCCTTATGGCTACAGTAATTTCTCTAAACTCACATCAAAGAAAATCACTTATCTTTTCTTGCCTTTAGGCTTCTCTGCACTGTACAATACACACGAGAGCCTACAAACGGCACATAGACAGAAAGAGGTAGTAAAGCTATGATTCCTTCAGAGCTGGGACTCTCCGTTCTTATTGTTGATTCCTCTTATATAATTTCTCTTCGAGTAAAATGGGATATTTTTTGTGAACTGGCGCAAAACGCACAGGGTTGGCACAACGCATCCAAAATACGCATAATTGAAAAGCTACATATAGCGCCTTCCCCTGGCACGTAGTACTCACGGAGCTCTAAATCCTTACATAAACTTGAGCCATTTAGTCACGGTGAAAGGGATCATAGCCCAGATGATTGAAGGTCCCTCGGTGTGTGGAGGTAAAACAAACCAGCACCAGCACCAGCAGATGTGATAAAGTTCAAGATGCAGCCAAAACCAGATGTTTACACAAAACATGACAACAAACAGACACTCGTCACCACATGAAACAGTATATAAGTCACTGGTGTATTTGCACTGCATTATAAAGTTACTGCATGTAAAAAACATCAAAGTTTGAACTCACCCATTCCAAAACTCGAATAAATCCCAGAGGTAATTTGAGCACTTGAAATGTCCCCATGGATGCAAGCTGCGTTAAGGACACAGAGGGAGGACAGGAGCGTTCTCATTTCTATCATCAATTAACGACACATTGGCCAATTTAGCAGATAATCACATTCATGTATGACTCCAAATTTTTATTGTTTCACTCACCTGATCAGCGGCGTCCATTTCAATGACAGGCTTTTTTTTTCTTTTTTACTGACTTGTTTGATTGGATGTAAACAAAATCAAACCGCAAGCCAAATGATGTGTATGTAGCGCGGGTAACAGTCAGGGGCTCAAGGCTCCGACTCCGACTTCGACCGGAAAAATCCGAGTCCCCTTCGTTTTTTTCTTTTCTTTCTTCTTTGTAGAGGGATATCATTTGCCATGGATACAGGCAGGGATTGGCCTCCGCAAAGAGGAGTGACGCCTTCATTTTTATCATTGGAGGGAACTGAAAAGTTATTTTATCCATCTGTGTGGTCAATGCACAAACATTAAGCAAGACGAAATATATATATATTATTTACTTATTTATTTATTGTCGATTTGATGGCATAGCCATAGTCTTCAGATTGGCTACCATACCTTTTAGCCTTCAAGTTTTATTTCTTTTATTTTGAAACTGGAGATCGTTGAAATCTATTTTCATGTTAGGTCTGAGTTGAAGCCAACAGGGATTCACATTTAAGTAAATGAATAATAATCTGAATATCTTGGTTGCTATAATTACTTGTACACTGCTATAGCTTTATCTCATCATTTCCAGCCAATTCTTTAGCTCAGCTGGCTCTGTTAAAAAGTATGTAGACCAACACCTTCAAAAA